>NC_051176.1:85541417-85732743 GCF_013339695.2 Rhipicephalus sanguineus | reverse complement strand
GAGAGTCAAAAGAGGGTCATGGAACCGTGACTCTCTTCGGGTGTCCATCTGACCCCTCTTGGAAGGTACAGGCAGAGAAAAAGAGTTCGCATTTGGGAAGGTGTCACTGGACCCTCCTGAAGCGCGTTTTGGTTGGCTTCGGTATACGGAAGAGCCGCCGTATACGCCATACATATCGCACGCTCGCCCTTTGGCGTCGTTGTGGCGCCTTGCTCGGCGACGCAGACGGGGTTGGCGCCGGGGTGGCGCCGCTCTCGTCTCTCACTTGTCTCAGTCGCCTCAGTCTCCTGGTCTATTGGAATGCGTTGCGTGGTTGCGTTGGTTGCGCGTCTTCGGTGGTGTTGACGCCGGCTCCGTGCACGAAGTGACGCTTGGAGGGCGGAATATTCATGGAGCTGCGGACACCGACAACGGGCGCCAGTTAACGGTGAGTGTACTGCTTAATTATACAGCTTTAGCTGGTCGTCTGCAGCAGCTCTGCGGAATCTGCCAGCCATTTACAACAGTAGCCTGTATCCGCGGGACTGTTGCGTATGCCCAACTTAAGCTGTCAGTTAACGAGTTGCCACCGTTATGCGCGTTTCTGTACAAGCACCCTAAAGTGAGCGATGCAAACAATTATCGATGGTCATTTCTTGCTGATCGCAGGTCGTGTCTGCACTACTGAAGGTACAAGATGTCGTTTTGAGATGCACTTTAGTCTACTTCATAATAACATTTCCATCGACCTTGAGTGTGCAGCGTGCTTTCACTCGTGGGAACGTGAAAAAAAAAGCCTGTGTACAAACGCTCAGACGCACTATATGTAATGGTTTTTGTTGGCTGAAAGACAGTAGTTTGAGGTGCAGATATAGTACGGTGGCTTCCAGAATGTACGCGGTAGTCATTCCAGTTGGACACGCCTCGCCGGTAAAGTGAAAAAGCTCTAGACTTTCGACGGCGCGCGTTGTTGCGGCCGCCGGCGTGCACTCTTTTCCCTCGTTTCTGTTTGCTGTTTTCGTGGTTTGCGTACACTGCGATGACTTTGGGCGCTCTAAGAGAATCGAGTGAGTGTACGTGATTGTGGAAGTTATGTGCGCTAATTTTAGCATATGCCATGTCTGATCTCGACGTGGACGGCGTACGCACGCGCTGGGTGTCGTTCGGGCCCTAGTACTCACATCTGTTTATCTGAATATTTAAGGATGGGTTACGTTTGTAAAACATGCGGTCAGTAACCGCTCACGGCATGCCCCTGGCTGCCGGAGGATGTGCTTTGTTGTTTTGTTGTTAGCCTTTATTATGTCTGTGTGAACCACTTATTGTGTAGGTTTTGCAAACCTTTACTGCAATTTCATTTTCTCATCATAATATCACGTTTTGCTTTTCAGATACCGTTTTTCATGCTGCTCACGCTGGACAGGAGCGACAACCTAGCAAGCCACAAGTCTGATGCCTCAAGCCGTCACCACTTTTTGATTTATTTTTAATCACAAGGAATAAATATGGAAACATGATGGCGATTTCTGCTGTTTATTTAGCACCATATGACACTGTGCACATCACAGTCACACATTTTAGTTGGCTATACTCATAGAAGCATGTAAATGAGGAATACCCAAACTTCTTAATTGGAAATCACAGACCATCTTTTCGCGCTTTCTATATAACTTTGCTGGAAAATAAGTGTTGTTTTGACGAGTTTTATTTAAAAATGCTAAAACTGAACTATTCTTTTTTTACAGTCGCTGAGCACAACGGCAAGTATTATTGGACTTGCTTAAAATGAATACTCCACTATTTTCAACAGTAGTCGCGCAAAAGTAGAGCAAGGATCAAATGAGCAGCTTAAAATACTTGTGGAGTCGCTTGATGCTTCGGTGTGGGTCCCTTGACCCCCCCTAGAAGCGTTACCGGCAAGAGTCGTCTGACTCCCTATAAGTGGTAACGTGATCCTCCCGATGAGAGTCTTTGCACTCTTCCTAGAGGGTCAGTGGACTCTTCTAGAGCGAGCCGACCCTAACCCACCAAGAGAGTCACCGTGACTATTTAAATAGAGTCGTATACGTGGCAAGTCAGAACTCTCCGAAAAGAGTCACGCATACTCTTTTTTTTTCTTAGAGTGTAGTAGCTTTATACAAAGAGGACGTTTGGCCATTAACGGCAACATAACATGATCTATCAAGAAGATAGCTACGGAGGAGATTCACAATTGAAGAATCAACATCAAAGTGTGCAAGTTTATCCACAAGCAACGAATGGCTGACAACATCAAAAGCTTTGCTAAGGTCACAGTAAATAGCGTCAACCTGTCGTCTCTGCGAAATAGGCTTGGAGACTTGCACCATGAAACTGGCAAGATTAGTGACAGTTGAGCGGCCAGCGAGAAACCCATGCTGATTCACAATCAATGAATTTTTTTTACATCAAAAGACAATATTTTGTGAAGAGCAAGCTCAAAGATTTTGGATGCGGCAAAAAGAAGGGAAATAGGGCGGTAGTTCGAGACGTTACTTTTACAGCCAGACTTAAACACTGGGAAAACACGAGCAGTTCTCCACATGCTAGGAAAAGTTGAATCATGCAGACACTTATTAAATAAGGTAGTCAATACTCGTACAAGAATACTGCCATAGGCTTTTAGTATTGCAGAGGGGATGCCATCTGAGCCAGCTGAAAAGGATGGTTTGAAGCGCTTTAATGCATTCTACAATGGAATATTCATCTAGCGACACAGCATCAGCTCTGCCAACTGCCTTAACCTGTCAACCGTTACTAGCTACAGAGGCTGGAGACTTATAAACAGATGAAAAATGCATGGCAAAACAGTCAGCAACGGCTTCAACTTCTACTCCATTTGGGTCCACTATCCTTAAGGACTCGCCACTTTTGCTCGACCGTTTGCGCACATACTTCCAAAACTCAGCCGGCCTGTCAGACGCGCTTTTTTCTAAAGACGAAATATATAGACTGTGATCCCGTTTATAAAGGCGTTTACAAAGAGTACGAAAACGACAGAATTCTTCCTTCAAATGAGTTCGTGGAGAACGCTTATACTTCCTGTGTGCACGATCTTTATGTTTCAGTGCACTTATAATTTCTGATGAGAACCAGGAGGGATATTTACAATGATTAGATGTATACTGGGGAATGAACTTGCGCATGCTGGTCAAGATAAGTTCCATAAACTGATCGACTTGATCATCAACATTGGGTTTGTCAGTTACCAGTGACCAATCTGTGGTGGACAAGTCATAGTACAAGCGAACGTAGTCACCTCGCTTGAAGGCAAATCTGGGCGTTTTGTCGATTTTTCTGGGAAAGCTTGGTTTTTCTGGTGAAATACAGAGTGTTAGTTTGAGTGGTGGGTGAAATTTGTCAGGACGAACAAGAGAGATGTGAGAGAGCGGTACTTCGATAGGTTGATTATTAGAAATACACAGATCTAAGACGTTACCACAGGAATTGGCAGTATTATTGTGCTGCTGCAGGGAATTAAAAGCGAGAAAATCTAACAATACGCTGCATTTGTTCTTTCAGAAACGATGATAATGAGAAAACTTAAGTGTGGTCCAGTCAATTCCAGGTGTGTTAAAATTGCCAAGTACAAGAATTTTGTGCTTCTTATATGAAATTACCACATTTTGAATAGAATAGACGATCTGATTAAAAGCAATTGGTGAAACGCTAGGCGATACACAGAAACATCCAATCAATAATTTTTCACAGTGCTCAAGACTAATTTCGACCCAAATTGATTCAGAAATTGTTTCTATGTCCTTGCGTCTAACATATCTTAGAGAACTGTCTATAGCCATCAATACACCACCACCTTTTTGTTTAGTTGCACAGAAGTCCCGATCACTGCGGAAGGTGGTGTAGTTCGACGGAAGATAGTCACAGGAAGGAATTTAACTGCACAGCCACGTTTCAGAAATCGCAATAACGTCAAAAGAAGACGAAACAACATTAGCAAAGAATTCGCGCGTCTTAGTGCGAAGACCACGAGCGTTCTGATAAAATATATCCAAATTACACGGCACCGTTGCTTACGTGTGCGCACTCTGAGGGATGGAGCATGTCTTGGTGGAGAATCCCACGGAATGGTTTGAAAATGCAGCCGCACGGCCACATTGACGGGTCATTCAGACGTTTCGATGTATCTTCGTCAACTGTAACGCAGAACGAAGAGTAAGAAGGATATTTTGTTTTGAGCCGCCGGCACAGGAAATGGCAGAAAGGTCAACAGATTCAATGTGTTTCCTGAGGTCAGCAGATGTAGTGTCAGGGCTCAACTTGGACACAAATATAGCCCACTGCCGCTGGGGTCGTTGGGGGATTTGAGGCACTAACAAAGTGGACGAGTCCATGGCTCCAGTAGATACATGTGTTTTTCTTGTCCAACAGCACAACTGTGGTCATAAGAGCGGTTGCAGCTTTCCTACAAGCCACTGGACTGGATGCGCGGCTATAGCACTGCACCACCTAGACGGGACTGTACATACTCACCTCTCTTACTTACCATCGTCATCCATCATTCTTTTTTCTCCCCTTTCCCCACCCCCGGTGTAGAGTAGCAGGCTAGAGCATAATATCGCTCAGGCCGACCTCTCTGCCTTTCTATAAATAAACCTCTCTCTCTCTCTCTCTTGTCGTTTCCTTCCTTGCACTCACTGTGACATTAGCCGAAGAGGTTTCCGTACGATCCACAACGCGTAGCTTCAAATCACGCTGAAAACCTGGTAGTGGGGTAAAAGGTGGGAGCGTTTCGGTGTTAAGAGTCGTATCCAAGATCGCGCGGGTGTCAGAGTTAACGGAAGACTTTGCCGTTGGAGACGTTGGAGAGTTTGCAGCCGTTGGAGGTGTTTTTCGAAGAAATAAACATTTTATGTAAATAGTATTAAGGTACGCTATATACTGAACGCACAATGCGTCACATTAACCTCGGTATGTGTAACAGAGTTCCTCATGTTGAAACCTTGGTGCTCGATAGTTGGGACAGTATAACTCTGTTCAAATATACACGTTGACTCTCTTTTGGAGAGCCGCGCCTCACACGACTCTCCGAAGAAAGCATAATAGCCTCCAAAGCCACACCCACACACGCGCAGGGAAGTTATTTAGACGGGTACGGCTTTTATTCTCACCACTTCCTTTGTCTCGAACGACTTCGTAGTTACTTCATTTAGGCGTCGGGTAACAATGTGGCCCCAAGTTATCGTCTTGGCAGTTTTATTGCGATAGCAATTATATGGACAGTCTCCGCTGATTTTTGCCGTCGCCGTCGCCGCCGTCATGCACCATATATGTACATGCGTATATATGTATATATATATATATATATATATATTGGTCAGCTGCCAGCTCGTAATAAGTTCACGTTCTACGTGACGCCAACAGGCAGAAAAAGAGTGTTCCACACTCGCCGTCATGGCTACTGGTGGCGCTGACTGACACTCCCATGTTTAAATGTACATATATACCCTATAAAGTGGACGGGGGGATGGCCGCCGCGGTAGCTCAGTTGGTAGAGCATCGGGCGCGTTATTCGAAAGGTCGCAGGTTCGGTCCCTGCCCGCGGCAAGTCATCTTTTCGTCCACATTTCTTTCTTCACATTTACCTTACATTTACTACTAATGACATCCCCTATACTCTCCTTGGCATTATTGTCTGTTAGTGCTCATTAATATTATATATATGTATATATATGTATATATATTGTCTCGATCACCGATAGAGTCGGCTGCTTCCCTTGAAGATGAGAGGGCATTCCTCGGAATCCTCGACACGTCAACCATCGCAGATCACCAGCATGACGATCCTGAGCTACTTGGCTTGATTATTTATTTAGAAGGACGAAGCCAGAACGCACCCAAAGCCTTTGCAAGAGGACTATCGTCGTTCTGTCTGCGAAACAATGTCCTTTACAAAATGAACTTCTCGTCAGACGGGTCCACCTACCTGCTTGTCGTCCCTACCGCTCTTCGTTCTGAGGTATTGCAAGCGTGCCACAACGAGGTCACACCTGGACATTTAGCCTACACGCGCACACTGGGCAGAGTTCGGGAGAGGTATTACTGGCCTAGACTCACCGCTGCCGTGAAGCATCATGTTCGGACCTGCCTCGATTGCCAGCGGCGCAAGTCACCTCCGACTGAACCAGCCGGTTTGTTACACCCTGTCCAGATCCCGCCAACGCCACTTGACCAGATCGGAATGGACCTTTTGGGCCCACTTCCCACCTCTAGTGCTGGTAACCGCTGGGTTATAGTGGCGACCGACTACCTTACCCGCTACGCCGAGACAAAAGCCATCCAGAGAGGCACAGCAGAGGAGGTGGCCCGATTCTTCATAGAGAACATTGCGCTGAGACACGGTGCGCCGTCGATCATTATACAGATCGCGGAACCGCATTCACGGCCGCGCTTTTAGATCATGTGTTGGTGCTCAGCGGTACTATTCATCGTAAGTCGACAGCCTACCATCCACAAACCAACGGGTTGACCGAGCGGCTCAACGAAACTCTGGAAGACATGCTTTCAATGTATGTGGACATCGAGCACAAAAATTGGGACGAGATTCTCCCTTACATAACGTTTGCGTACAATACTGCTAAACAAGGAACCACACGAATGACCCCATTCAGCCTTGTTCACGGACGAGAAGTAAGGACCATGTTGGACGCGATGCTGCCACTCGAATGCGATAACAACGAAACGAGTGCCGACGCGTTCACTCAACGCGCAGAGGAAGCCAGGCAGCTCGCACGTCTGCGAATATACCAACAGCAAGAGTACGACGCAGGACGCTATAATGTACGTCATACACCTCTAACGTACGAAACCGGGGACAGGGTATGGGTGTGGACGCCTGTACGAAGACGGGGACTATCCGAAAAGTTGCTCAGAAGATACTTCGGACCTTATCGAGTGCTGCGACGACTAAGTGACGTTACCTACGCGGTCGTCCCGGATAGCCCAAACTGTACAAGGCGTCGCCAGCACCGACCTGAACTTGTGCACGTAGTGCGCATTAAACCGTACGTCAGCGAGTGACTCTACGAAGCACCGTCGCTTGTACAAAGTGACTTTATGCACGAATGACTGTCTCAGCTATAGCATCGGGGCGATGCTCTTTTAAGGGGAGGCAAATGTCGCGCTCGAAATAGACAGAGAACGAAGACGATGTGCGCGCAAACAGTCTCGTGAAAAGGGACACTTACCAAAGAAGACGACGTGCTTTTGTTTATGTCTTTGCTCTTGGCTGCTGCATAAAAACACGCCGTCGGTTCTCGGACTCAACGTCTCGGTGGTCTGCTTACCTTGAACCGCGACAATATATATATATATATATATATATATATATATATATATATATACATACATATATATATATATATATATATATATATATATATATATATATATATATATAAAAGCCACAAAGAAAAATAATTCAGAAATACTTTCCGACGCGCGGAATCGAACGGCCGACCTCTCGCTCCGAAATGCGCGGCGTTAGACGGCTAAGCCACGGAGAGTAGCGTCTTACAGCATGTTAACGGCGAGCTATTTATATACACCATTAACTTCAGCGTGCTTTCTTACTCACCAGCGAGATGGCGCGACGTGCGCGCTGGGCGCTGGGCGCGCTTTAAAGGCCGTCGCCCCGCTCCTGCTGAACGCCGAGGTTCTTCGCCCTACAGGGCGCGGTCGCCTTCGTGCGTTTATCTCAAGGAAAGAAGTGTGCGGGCGGGCGGGTGGGCGGGTGCAGCGGGGGTTTGTATGTCTTGTGCTTTCCCCGCGATGTCCGCGCTGAAGTCACAGAGCGCATGAAGGTCACTTCGCTCGCTGCAGCGGCCGCGTTTGCGAAAGGAGCGTGCTGTTCAAACAGAAATAAGTAACAACTGCGACATTTAGTTCGCGCTCGTCCTGTGTGTACCTGTTCGTTTCGTGCGTCTTGCTTTATGTTTCAGCAATGCGCTTCAAGTATCGAGCTGTGACGCATGATAGTTCGCGCTCGTCCTGTGTGCGTTCTTTTCGTGCGTCCTTTGGGCTCGAGCGACGCGCTGGCAATTTCGAGCTGCTTTCCATTCTTCGAGTTACATTCCAATTTGTTGCTGTCGTATTCATTGCTTCGCCGTTGCGGCGAAACTGTGACTTTTTTCTGAAAGTTTCCCAAGGCATATTAGTATGCAAACCCATACTATCTTGCCGGGCGTGCAGACGACGGTTCTGCGCAGAAGACCCCACCCTGGTCTCTCTGCTGGCAGATGCGCACGTGGGGGGGGGGAGGAGCCATGATGAGTACCCTAGACCACTACGTCGGATCCAGGACGAAGCTCAGCGACACTACGTTTTTTGCCTGGAGATGATAAAAAGTTATTTCCCGGTGGACTGTACTGCTGAGTCTGTGAACTGAGCCAAGAAGTTCGGTCGTGAACCAGTTTCTTCGGGATGATTGCTGCGGGTGCGGCACCGTGCATTTATAAGGACGACTTTTCGGACTAAAAACTTGGCTCCGTCGACTGCTTTGCTTTGCCCAGCTGCGTAATAGTAGACCGCGCGGCAGAAGGTCAGGCGACAACATAATGCAGAACCGGAAAGACAGAGAGAAGCAACGAATGACAGGGATGTTAGGAAGGCAGGAATAGATGGAAAGACAGGGTGGTTATCCGCGCCTTTGACCGGTTGGGTTCCCCGTGCTGGGAAACGGGATAAAATACAATGGAAGCACACAATACACAAAAAAGAGGATATAGAAAAAAAAGGAAATGAGGGCACGACATTGCTTATAGTCTTTCCCTAAATCTACTTGTCTGTAAGTAGCATAAGAACGCATGTAGAGATCCCCAGCTATTTCTGTGCACCTATGTATTTAGTGACGGGATGTTACTATGACACATGTTGCACTGATGATATGTGTATATCGCTATTTCTGAGCAGCATTACAACTATTCAGTGGCATAATCCAACACTGTTTAAAAGAAAACACGTACGTCGTCGTACTTCATCTCAGAATTTATTCACACATGCTTCTTCATGTTCTTTCCTAACCCAATTGTGGCTCTCGACGTGAACGCAAACTCAGAAAGTGGACTTCGGTTTAAAATGCTTGCAGATCCCCGCTTCATAACACAAGAAATGATCATTATCAGTACACTCTGCGGAGGCCAACCATGATGTCTGATGATATGACACTCGATGAGCCAGTAAATTCCCAACTGTTTTCGCTCTTCACACAATTATTGATTGCTATTTTTAATCCGTACATTTGCAAAGATTTTCGTAAAATTGAGACCGCTTTATATGGACGTGACTAGAAAGAGGAGTCTCGCCTATGACTGCCAAAAAAAGAAACAACAAAAAAAACGGCCCGTTGCTAACAATAAGTGAATGTATAGCCCAGTCTATACTTGATCTGTATCTTATGGCGTAACGTACGAAACGCATGAATCCCCGTTAGCAAGTACGTGACCACTGAGCAGCGGTTCCATGGAACGTATCCACCACTCATAGAACCATACGCGGGGCTGCCCACTAAGCACGCTTTACTCCTCGGACATAGCCGTTGTCGATATAACAAACGAGCTCTCTTAACGGTGGGCGGAAAGCCATTCAGATGGCGTTATTATCCACCCACATACGCTTCTATGCAGTA
Source organism: Rhipicephalus sanguineus (assembly GCF_013339695.2). Taxonomy (NCBI): domain Eukaryota; kingdom Metazoa; phylum Arthropoda; class Arachnida; order Ixodida; family Ixodidae; genus Rhipicephalus; species Rhipicephalus sanguineus. The sequence continues at coordinate 85,723,103 of NC_051176.1, read as the reverse complement.
AATCCTTCTCAATGCTTTTCTTTTTCCAGAACCGACGACTTCTTTTTCATATCCACTTCTAACGTCTCGCCTAACTTGCTTCTATTTATTGCACTTCAGTAGCACGTTTTTTCGGCCGCGAATAGCGCACATTAATCGGAATATTGCCTCCGAATCGCCGAACTGGCTGCTACGTTGCGGTCGATGTCTCGTACCATGCCATTCCGCTAGAACGTGGCTGCTCGCGTAATGCGAAAGAGATGACCAGAGCAGACGGCACCATTGGAGCAGCTACGCAGTAGAGTTGCAGCGTGCCATGGGCATTCCATGCAGCCCGTAGCAATGAGTACCGTCGTGCAGGCAAGAACGTCTATATACTGATAACATTCACTCGTTTCGTACGTCTCTATTTTTTTTATTTATTGAGTAACATACCTGAGGGATACAGCACCTTGCGATGAGAACGCGAAGCACGTTGTGCTGGGAGAATTTCCCCGCGCAGCGAGTACCGACGCATTTATATTGCTTGTCGAGCGGGCTAGATTACATGCACCAAGCGGTTAGTGCAAGTGCATGCGGATGAGTGTGCCAAGTGGGATGAAAGTTTACGAGTTTCGGCTGTCTCACAGCGAATCCACATTAAAGCGAATCCACATTGAAGTTTGCTCGCCAAACGTTCTGGTGCTGTCATAACCGGGCCCGGAAAGAGAGAGACCAGAGCAGAAATATACGTGAAGAAATACATACGCGAAGGCCCGTCACAAAGAACAGATCCACAAATGTTTGCTAGTTTTTGCTGGTTGGTATAAGCGTTATAAGTAATATGAGTAGCTGCGCATAGAGTACACTATCAGAAAGAAAAAAAGAGTCAAAAGAGGGTCACGGCACCCTAACCCTCTTCGGGTATACATTTGACCCTTTTTGGAAGGTAGAAGAAGAAAAAGAGAGTTAGCACTTCTGCAGGAGTCACGCAACGCTCGTGAAGCTCGTTTCGGTTGGCTTCCGTGATGAAGGCGCCACCGTATACGCCGTACATATCGTGCGTTTGACGTTCGGCGCTGTAGTGGCGGCATGGCTCGCCGACGCAGTGGGGCTGGCGCGGCGCCTCTGCCTCCTGTCTCAGTCTCCTCGGTCTTTTTGAATGCGCTGCGTTGGCTGCGCGGGTTGTGTCAGTAGCCTGTCTTGTAGTTTTGTGTTCAAGCGAACATTCGCATCTTCGGTGGCAGTGACGCCAGGCTCCGTGCTCAAGGTGGCGCTTGGGGAGCGGAATATTCATGGAGCTGCGGACACGGACAAAGTGCGCCTGTTAACGTTCAGTGTACTGCTTTCGTAGGTACTATTATACAGCTTTAGCTGGGCGTCTGCAGCAGCTCTGGGGAAGTAGGCTGCCAGCCATTTCCAACAGCAGCCTGCGTCCGCGGGTCCATTGCGGATGCCCAGCTAAAACTGTCACTTAACGCGTTGACACCGTTTTGCGCATTGCTGTACCAGCTCCCATAAAATGAGCGATGCAAACAATTATCGAGGGTCATTGTTTGCTGATCACACATTGGTTCTGCACTGCTGAAAGTGCAAGATGTCGTTTTGAGATGCGCTTTAATCTACTTCATAATGACATTTTCATTCTGTTCAGCATGCTTCCGCGCGTGGGAACGTGAAAAAAACAAGTCTGTGTACAGAACACTTTGACGCGCTATATATAATGGTTCTTGTTGGCTAAAGACGGTAGTATAAGATGCAGATATATTAAGATGTTTTCAGCGCGTACGCGGTAGTCTCTTAAGTTGGCCACGCCTCGCCAGTAAGGTGAAAAGCTCGAGACTTACGACGGCGCGCGTTGTGGCGGCCGCCGCCGTTCACTCTTTTCCCTCGTATCTGTTTGCTGCTTTCGTGGTTTGCCTACATCTGCGATGACGCTTGACGTTATAACAGAATCGAGTGAGTGTACGTGACTGTGGGAGCTATGTGCGGTAATTCCTGCATATGACATAGACGTAGACAGCGCCCGGGCGCGCTGGCTGTCGTTCGGGCGCTCGTACTTGCATGTGTTTATCTGAGTATTTAAGCATGGGTTGCGTTTGTAAAACAGACGGTCAGTAAACGCTCACGACGTGCCCCTGACTGCTGGAGGATGCGCTTGGGTGTTGGAATATGCCGGCGCAAAGCCGGGCTAATTCTGAAAGCAAATTTTGAAGCGATTTCTCACAAAAGAAGTGCTTCTTTTGTGAGAGAACGAAGTTCCCGAACGAAGTTCGCGTCTTATTTTATGTGAAAATTTGTTTTCGTCGCAAAATTATTTAAAACGAAACACACGTGTGAGATGTGTGTACAGTAACGGTGTGTTGAACAAAAAGTGGTTTTAAATAGAAATATTCAGTGTGTATGTGTGTGTGTGTGTGTGTGTGTGTGTGTGTGTGTGTGTGTGTGTGTGTGTGTGTGTGTGTTGGTTATTCCCAGAATCCCGTATCGCTTCTCCCGCCTCTTCACTCCAGTTGACAGCCACACTCGCTGAAATGAAGGTGCCGCTATGGTCTGGCGCCTCAGCACTCGTGATGCGAAAATCAACAGCGGCGTTCGCCCTGTCAACGAGGCAGTCGGTCCTACATTTCATTTGGTTGCACAACACGGCGTAGGAAAAGAGGCGTGTGGCGCCCACGCAAAGGAGCCTAAACCAATTTCGTTTGTTGTTTAAGAGAGGCTCACATCATCTTGTGCTGCAAGTCTGTCGCCAAGTGACGTGTTACAAAACCTACTATTAGCAAGTTGTGTTTTACCCAATAACGGTAAAAAACGTGGTTCCTTACCATGCCTATTTGCATTTGTTGTTTTGTTGTGAGCCTTCTTTATGTCTGTGAAAATCACTTATTGTGTAGGCTTTGCAAGCTCTTACTGCAATTCCGTTTTCTTATCATATCACGTTCTGCTTTTAAGATACAATTTTTCAAGGTTGCTCACACTGAAAAGGAGCGGTAGCATAGCAAGTCAGAAGTGTAATGCCTCCAGCCGTCACCACGTTTTGATTTATTCGTAATCATAAGGAATAAATACGAAAACATGATGCCGATTCCTGCAGTTTAGTTTGCACCATATGACACTATGCACATCACTGTCACCAGGGCTGGGCAGTATCGCGATACAAGAGTATCGCGATAGTATTTCAGAGATACTTTTGAGTATCTGTATTTCTGTATCGAGATACATTTGAAAAATGTATTTGTATCTCAGTAGTGAAATACATTTACGATGTATCGCCTGTATCGCGATACTATGCTGGACACGGGTATCTCGTTACATTGTTTTTTGTGTCGGAAATGAGTTGAGGTGTGTTTCCAAAGGGGGAATGGCGTTTTTTTTGTGCCAAGACAAGCAAAGGCGCGCCGCCGGTGGCCGACAGATAGGGCGGCGATGGTTTCCGCTCAAGCACAGAATGGTCCATGTGGTAAAGCGCGCGACGCCGCAGACGGCAGAATCGCGGGGGCAGTGTTGTCGGCCTCTGCCGACGAAAGTCGCTGTCTCTCAAGGTCAGTGCAGCACGCCTAATATTTTTCGGGTGGCAAGCTATTACTTCGCGACCCCCCGTGCGGATACCGCCTTGGAGCAGGCTTTGCAATGGTTCGCGTGCATTCAGTTCTCAAAGCGGCGGCACTTCCAAAAGCAGTTCCCGTAGTCGCGGCGGAAGGGACTAGAAGATGGCTGTCTTTGACGCGCTTTCAGACACATCTCCAATGTCAGGGTGCGTTCCTAATTGATTACATGCGTGAAACGGTCTTTTGTCATAGCAGGCTCCCCCACCGCCGGAGCCGACTTCGCCTGTTGCGGCTTTCTGAAATGGGTGCTGGTAGCGTCGGTGGTGGTGACAGCTTCATTGAAGCCGACAGGGTCACACGGCTTAGGATTCCGAAGATGGGGACAGACTTCGGATTCTGAACAGTCAGAACAACCCAAGTGAGGGCGGAAGCGTTTCGGTATCTAGATGACCCGAGAAGAGATATCGCCACGCTGCAGGGCAATCCGGCTATGAAGGCGATATTTATTCACTATAACACGAATTTGTGCTCGCCTTCAGCGGTAGACAGACTTTTTTTCTTTCGTGAGTCTTGTGCTGAGGCTGAACCGACGCTGTTTGAAGACAGCCTATTTGAGAAGCCTACACAGCAACCTTCTCAGCAAAGCAGATCTTATGTGCAAAGTAAATGCATACTTTTTCTCAATTCACTGGTGTTCATTAGTTATTCGAGTAATTTGCTTAAAGTGTGCTATTTCTAGCATAGCTTAGTTTGTTCGCCAAGTATGTCGATTTCGGTGTCCAATCCTTGTTACTGTTGCTGTGAAATAGTGTATTTTATTGCAATTGATACTTGTAATTATGTCATTATTGCTAATTATGTACTTTGTCCACCCCCTCCCCTGCAATATCTTAATGGCGCTGACGGTACTGTAATAAATAAATAAATGAACTGAACGTTTCGATGTGCTGTAACTTTAATTACAACATTATGCTGCACTAATAAGTGTCTTTGCGTAGTATGAGCATCCTTCAAATAAAAAAAGTATTCCAGTATCTGTATCGCTGTAACTGTATTCCGGAATACTTTTCTCGTCTTATTGCAAAAGTATCTCCGAAATATCCCGTTACGTTAAAAGCAAATGTATCTCAGTATCTGTATTTTAGGGTTCCAGTTCATGTATTTCGATATCTGTATTCCGGAATACTTTTCTGAGTATCTCTGCCCAGCCCTGACTGTCACACATTTTAGTTGGCTATACTCATACAAGCATGTAAATTGGGAATACCTCAACGGCTTAATTAGAAATCACATATATCTTTTCGGGCATTCTAGATTACTTTGCTGGAAAAGGTGTGTTGTTTTTACGAGTTTAATTATTATAAGGCTAAAATTGAACTATTCTATTTTTTTCAGTCGCTGGGCACAACGATAAGTATTATTGGACCTGCTTAAAATGAATACTTCACTATTTCCAACAGTAGTCGCGCAAAAGTAGAGAATGGGTCAATTTAGTAACATACCATAGTTTTGGAGTCGCTTGACGCTTAGGTGTGCGTCATTTAACCCCCTTAGGAGTTTTACCAGCAAGAGTCGTCTGACCCCCTCATAAGTAGTAATATGACCCTTCGGATAAGAGTCCTTCCACTCTTCCTAGATGTTCGGAGTACTCTCTTTGAGCGCGCCGAGTCTGACCCACCAAGAGAGTCACAGTGACTCTTTAAAGAGAGTCGTATACATGGCAAGTCAGAACTCTCCGAAAAGAGTCACCTATACTCTTTTATGGGAGCGAAGCTTTTTAGGCCCGTACCCCGCCGTCGCCTTTGAAGCGGCCTTCTCTACAGCATCGCTTGGGTTGTAGTGGCCGGTGATTTAAGAGAAGAGTCCTTCCACTCTTCCTAGACCTTGAGCGGTTTGGTTCTAGCGCACCGAAAATTTGAAGTTAAAAGAAATAAGCTCTGTGCACAACTTGTTCTAATGGTTGTTTTCACTTTCACCACCTTTATCATGGATTGTGAAATGACAACCATCATTCTAATACACTATGGGCGCTTTGTCGAAGGTAGTAGCAGAGGCTCTTCCCACCCGGCGCTTGCAAAAAAAAGACAATTAAGCGCTGTGCGCGCCGAACGCCGCGCGCGTCGTTTCGTCGCCGCCGTCGAAGTTCCCCGCGCATCACCGCTCGCACCCCTCTCCCACCTGTCTCCCTCTCCCTGCGCTGCGCGCGCCGCGCTCACTCGCTCAGTCGTTCCCGCTACCGAGCGCAGCAGACGCTCTCCCCACCGCTCCCCACCCTACCGCCTTCATGAAAGCCAGCAGCGAGATCAGGCGCATATTCGTCTGCGTTACATTTCTAAGCAGCTTCGCTCATCGGTTGTATTCAGTACACGGAACAACTGCTAGTTTTTCTTAGAGTGTAGGACAAACGGAACCAAAGGTGAAGCATGAAAAATCTCTCTCACTTTTCTACATTACAGAATCGGGAAGAGAAGCCGTAATTATAATAAGTCAACTTATATTAGAGACACACTATGCCGACAACGATGCATCTGACAACTATTTTTTAGAGCACGTCCTTGAGCGCATCCTCTTGCCTGAAAAGTGTTGACAACTTTTCGTTCTAGTTACAAAGACATATGCTTATATAGTTTCGCCAATAGTCCTCCTGCAATGGCGACAGCGGAAAGCGTTTTGTAGCGTTAGCTTCACTGGCCTAGCCGAGCCAGTTTCGCGTGCCTCCTCAAGATCCGTGCTGCGCATGCGCGAGGATCAGTGATGCCACGCACAGGAGCCGGCACCTCCCGAGCACTCCGCCGCCGGTCTGCGCTTTCCAGAGGAGTGACGTCGTAGCCGTGGCAGACGTATTAGACACTTTTAGTTGGGCGTACGTAACGAGCCCACGTACGCGGCACGATACGTTGCGTACACTGCATGCGAAGCGCTCAACGACACTTTTAGTTCCCCGTATTGCCGTACCGAGATACGTTTGGTTCAACTGGACGTACGTTATTAGAAATAAAACAGCTTTTGGGTGCTTTTTAGCGCCCCCGCGTAGTAGCGGCCGTCATAATGGCCACTAGCATCCAAGCCAAGGCGAATCGTTTTTTGGATCCATGGTCTACGTCGGTTTGTTCAGTTACGCGAGGTTTTGCATGTGCGTGTGCTTTTACCGTGTGTTTGGTCGCACAACGACTAACGCACCCTATTTTGTACCGTGCTCGGAAACAACCATCCAGACTTACTTTTTTTGGTTTCGCTGATCATTCTCCGAGTACCGTGCCAGCAACAGGTTCAGGCGCTCGCGCACACAGCGCGCTGTAAAAGGTTTTTTTCAGGGCTTCCCTGAGGCGCCAAGCTATCTCTTCCCACTGCTCCGGGTGCCTAAACGGATCGCTCGTTTGTATTTCCGCTAGCAGCGCAATATCGTCGCTCAAAGTAAAATAAACTCGATTTGGGCCGGCTTTGTTGCTCTCTGCGTTCGACGCCATCGCTGCCGTTTTGCTATCTGGTTCCTATATCAATCGAGATATCGCGAGAGCGTCACGCCGCGTACGCTTCGCCTGGTCACGTTTACGCACGCCGCGTTTTTTATCGGGCGTACGCGCGCATCTCTGGAATCGATGCGTTACGTACTGCACATGCGCAGTTCTCTCCCGTGGCAGTGCTGCGTACGTGGGCTCGATACGTACGCCCAACTAAAAGTGTCTATTGGCGCCGGCGCGCGCGCAGCTATTCGCCTTCGCTGTGCAGTCGCCGTCTGACACTGCGCTGGAGTCGCTCGATAGCGCCTCTGACTGGTATTTGCCAGAGTGGTATCGCCATGGAGAAGGAAAGCGCAAATGCTGCTCAACGGCGCAGAACAGCGGAGAAGCTTAACTCATCGGATCCCGAAGTAGTTGCCTGGCAAAATAAATATACATGTGCCACATAGTACGTATACCGTGTGTGTTATTGGAGCAGCAGTAAGCATGATAATCAAGCTAATCCTAGACAATCAGGAAAGCTAAGAATAATCAGCTGCACCTTTGCTAACGCTACGTTATCCTGGCATAGCCGAGCTAAGCCACTGCAACATTTTTTATTTACGTCAAGAATATCAAAACAATGCCCCATAAAAGTTGCAATCATCGCTTCCTTAGAAACGAGAAATTTCGATGCATTTGCTCTGCAAGAAAATCAATTTCCGTATCTGTACTGCGATATGACATGTGTCGATGGTGTGATACCTGCCTACACTTTATTTAGCTGTATCAGCACGCTTTCACTCTTCTTGAGGTTGTGTGCATCGGTTGGGTTAGCGTAGTGTTTCCCCCACCTCCATTTATACCAAGGAGAACCATGCTCTAATACTAAAGAAGAAGAAAGAAACTTTTAAAAAGTTGCAGCCCAGTGGGCTTACACAGTAAACACTCCTGCATAAATTCCATATATATTCACCGTCCCCGTATGTGATGCTGCGTCGTTGTGCAAGACTTTAAAAGCAGCTGCGGGTGGCAGTAGCAACGTTACGTAACGATCGCTCCAAATGTGTCCGCTTGCACATATACGATTTTCGTAGCAGGGAACAGGGGAAAATTGGGTTATTTTAGCAATCCGTTATAAAAACGTTCTTGCGATCATTTTTTTTGCAAGTTGGTTTCTTGCGCCACAATGTAGTAAAGAGCGCTCATATGCCCATATCGTTCAGCCAACACATGAGAACCAACAGACAATCAAGCCAAGGAGATATAGGTGACGTTATTCGTAGGAATTGTGATATAAATGTGAAGAAATTAAAGTGGATGAAAAGACTACTTGCCGCCGGCAGGTACCAAACCAGCGACCTTCGAATAACGCGTCTGATGCTCTATCAACTGAGCTACGATGGCAGTCGTCCTCCCCTCCACTTTATAGGGCATATCTGTGCGTTTAAACGTGGGAGCCGCAGTCAGCACCGCTTGTGCAGAAATACATAGATAGAGAAAGAAAAATAGAAATAAACAGAGGCAAAAAAGACATCTCCGCATTCCCTTCAGGCTTGGCACCACTAGTCCGAAGCATCACGTAATAACTAGACAGGGAACAAAGACCACGGAACATCTAGTCATGTGACTAAAATCACGTGACATCACCTAACATTCAGTCACGTAACTAAAAACTACGTAACACCCACTTGACTAAAATCACGTAACATTATGTAACTAGCCACGTGACTAGAATCATATAACATCACGAAACATCCAGTCACGTGACTAAAAATCACGTAACATTTTGTCAGGCGACTAAAATCACGTAGCATTGGGTAATAGCTAGTCACGTGACAAGTCCCCGCCATAAACCATGTAACAGCTAGCTACGTGACATGTTCCCACCAAAAACTACGTAACAGCTAGTCATGGGACTAAAATCACAACATCACGTAACAGGTAGTCAAGTGACATTTCTAGCCAAGTCTAGCCAAGTCTAGGCATACTTAGTACTACTAGCAAAAGCTTAGCTTCTCAGCAAAAGCTTGACAATACTAGCAAAACTTAGCTAGGTCGAGCACTAGCTCCGCCGATGGTTCCAGCCTTGCACCACTAGTGCAGACTTTAAGTGAAACTTAAAGGTTTAGGCATCCCACATGCCCTTACAGAAGTATGAGTTTCTTCCGCGAGAAAAGCTTCAAGGACATGGTAGGGACAGATAAGCAAGTGTTGGTAGATAGATAGAGCGAATTTATTAGAAGGCAGCCATCGGATTTCAGAAAGAAATGCTCCACTTGCCATTTCCGTCAATTTACGGCAAAGACTAGTGGCGTCAATGAGACATTTTGCTGCCGGACATTTTCTTACCGACCCTTTCAATATTTTCACCATGTGTTACATAAACACACATGTAGACTTCTTTGTGGAGAAAGAGGAAATATGCAGGTTCATCGGCGCAACCTTTTCTGGAAGCAAGGCTCTCATTCAGTCAAGGCAATGGCTCACAAGTCAAAGTAATTTCTCAAGTTTGATAGCCTTGATACTCTTGCACAACCGAGCTTCCAACAAACGGACGCTACACGAGACCCAAAGTAATCGCACGCGGCAGGTGTGCACAGCGATAGCTACAATCTGGGTGACAAGGGGATCTTTAGGACAAAAACAAGACCTTCTGCGACGCGCAGCAGATAAGGTTCACGAATACATTCGACAATGAGGACTTGTCTGCTCCCCGCAGAAATCCGAGGTTCTCAGAGTCTACAGAAGAGGATACAATCTGCAAAACTCCATAGACATCTACGTAGGGGGCAAGAAGATTCTGGAAGTATCCCAAATTAAGATCCTAGGCATGTGGATACAAAGTAACTGTCGTATAGACCACACCACCAGAATGCTCTCAAACACCACAGCGCAGATCACGAGGATGGTCGCCAGAATCTCTAACAGAAGACGAGGTATGAAGGAGGAGGACACATGTAGGCTAGCACAGGCTCTCCTCGCCAGTAGGATTGTATACAGTGTGCCCTACCAAACACCGTTCAAACAGGAAAAGGAACAATTAGAGGCAATCCTTAGGAGAGCCTACAAATGCGCACTCGGACTACCAGTCAACACCTCGACGGAGAAATTCCTTAACCTATACATGAAGAACACAGTTCAAGAAATCCAAAGAAACGGCAGGAAGTGGAAGATGGAAGCTTGCGATGAAAAAATCCGTAAACAATGGGTGGGTGCTCGAGCCGACGTTTCGACAAATGGACTTGTCTTCTTCAAGGCTGGAACTCTCCAGCTTCGAACTCTCCAGGTTCCAGCCTTGAAGAAGACAAGTCCACTTGTCGAAACGTCGGCTCGAGCACCCACCCCCTGTTTACGGATTTTTTCACAGTGCAAGAACACATCGAGGCGCCCCTTCTTCCGCAGAAAATGAGACTCATGCTGACTGCAACGGGCAGGTAGTACACGCTGCAGATACTGGGCTTGAGGGACGTTTGCAGAGAAATTAACAATATGGAGAGCATACCGACGGACATTCGCCAGATCATTGAGATCAGCCCGATACCTAGAAACATGAATCCGAAACACATTAGGCCAGCGAGAGGCAAGATCAGAAGCACACGAAAGAAATTTCACAGTGAGAACAGACGTATTGTACGTTGACGCGACCACATACAGAAATACAGAGAACACTCCAGGCAGTAGTGAGCGTTGTTGGCCACCAGCTTAGGGAAATCAACAGCGCTTCGATCAAAAGCAACAGCACCCTCGAGGCTGATGAAGTCGCGATCCCACTCACCATCACGCACCACGGCGAAGAGTCCACTGCAGAAATAGTTACGGATTCCCGGGAAGCGTGCAGACGGTACAGCAGCGGACGCACATCCCCTGCTGCCATTCGCATGCTCAAGGCGAATAAAATCACCTTCTCGAGCTGCTCCATTACGTGGACACCAGGCCATGAAACTGTGACACGGAACCAGTGCCGACGCCAATGCCCGAGCACACGCCAACCGGGGGCGCACAACGACGGGGAACCAGACAGAGTCACTAGACGCTATGGGGCAATTTTAGAACACCAAAGAGCCCTGAGGAAGATTTACCCCCTCCCCACAAAGACCTCAGTAGAAAGCAGTCGGTTGCCCGGAGATAGCTGCAGACTAATACATACCCAAATCTCAGTCTACTTAGCAAAATCTATCCGGCAACATATGACAACAAATACCCGTGGAACACCCAACGCTTTATCACGTTGCATGAACCTGCCAACACTCAAAGCTGGCGCCAAGAAACAACACACCAACACCGGAGCAGTGGGAGGCTGCGCTGTCCTGCTCGAAGCCTGAAGAACAGCTCAAGCTGATCGGCAGAGCTCGCAAGATCGCAAAGGCCACAGGGGCCCCGGACTGAGGGCACCACCTTCGCCGGGAGAATTCCTTTGCAAGAATAAAATTTTCCATTCACTTCATTCTAAAAGAGGCAAGTCCACTTTAACTTAAACTGGGAAAAACGAAGCTTTTTGCTGCTGAAAATATGGTCGGGCCTGCTCCAACAATTTTTTCCAGTGCGCTCATGTAATCTATATTGCGGCTAAAATCTATATAGCCCACTATCGTCGATATTCAGGAGCAAAATTTGGATTTGGGTCTTATAGATTGGGACATTTCATTTGGACTTGAATTAGCTCGTAAAAGAAGCCTATATCGCAGCGAATGAACGATATATCAATATTTTGCGACAGAATGAACACCATCCTTGTGTTTCCGTCGGTGCCGTCCTTTGTTGCATGGGCGTAATGGCGATGACTGGACTTGTCGAATGAGTGATCCTTCCAGTCAACAGGCACGCCATTCTGGACTGTCGGCAGAGTTTTCTTGTTCTTGGCATTTATTGAAGGCCTGCAAAAATTCTACAGCTCTTCTTGATAGCTCATTTTATGCCGCGTCGTTTCAGATCACTATTTATTCTTCTTCTTCTTCAAGAGAGAAACATTTTAATGAAAAGCTGGAGATGCTTGCCTGGCAATTCGCCTGACATGCTACTCCAGCTGCTGGGTGACGATTATGACATATACACTGATACACGCATAACACATACAGCCACACAAGTCCAATATCTTCAATTCAGTTGTCTTCTATTTCAAATATACTGTCTTGGAGCGAAAGAAGGACATGATATCAGCACAAAACTCGAAAAGAAGCACTGAAAGGCAGAAAAAAGTAGGAAAGTCCGCATCTTACTTTTTATATTCGGGTTTTGCCCTACAACTTCATGGCGTTGAGTAAGTACCAACTTGCCCAAGAAAAACTAATTGTGGAACGGAAGCACGCTCGCTAAGCAACTAGGATACAAATTAAACACATTGGATGCGGCCATCTTGGTTGTTTTGATCACAATTATTGACGCAGCGCTGGTTTATTAGATCTGGCTCAGTTTTATTGAAAAAGATGTAGGATTTAGCTCATTTTTGATTAGAAAATGCCTGTTTGAGTTCATGTTACATTAAGGAATTGCCACATTTTTATTACATTTGTTTTAAGAGTGGAAGATACTTAGGCGGCGCGCTTTACGCTCCCGTGAAATTTAGCCCAGTTTCGGTTTCGGGATTTGGCTCTTTCCCCCCCCCCCAAAAAAAACGCCACATATATGTTGTACTCACAGTTGGATAATATAAGCCAGCTGTGGAAGATGGAAATTCATGTCGAACGGTAGAAGGCACGATAAAAAGATCACAGAAAAGTAAAAAACAGTGAGAGAGAGAATCGATAATAGGGACAGGGAAAGGCGACTGGCCGATTTATCCTGCATGGGTTTGTGGGTGCCGTCTGCGTGAAACTGTGCGTCAAACGGGTGTGTTTGCCATCGGCTCAACGGCAGGAATTTTCCGGACACGCCTAAGCTGCGCACAACGGCTAAGCCGCGCACGCTTAAGCGCGGGAGGGCCAGATCCCGATGTGCTCATGTGCGTGATGTCGCGACATACGAAACACTTGCTGACGCACAAGCCGGTGCGGGGTATGGTCAGTGTTGCACAAACATTTGTGGGTATCAGGGACGCGAATGACGCAGTCGTGTGAATGAGATGCCGCGAACGTAACGCCTAGAACACGTATAATATATATATATATATATATATATATATATATATATATATATATATATATATATATATGTGTGTGGGGTTTAACGTCCCAAAACCACGATATGATTACGAGGGACGCCGTAGTGGAGGCCTCCGGACATTTCGACCACCTGGGGTTCTTTAACGTGCACTTCAACCTAGGTACACAGGCCTCAAACATTTTCGCCTCCATCGGAGACGCAGCCGCCACGGCCGGGATTCGATCCCGCAACCTTCGGGTCAGTAGTCGAACGCGCCATAAACCACCATGGCGGGGCGCCTAGAACATGTGCAGATAAGCATTTGTTTGTGTGCCTGGACACTGTAGGGACACTGTTTGTGTGCCTGGACCATAGGCGTATCTACCGGGGGGGGGGGGGGGCAAGGGGGGCTCTAGCCCCCCCACTGAGCACTCTTATGGGGGCAGAGCCCCCCACTTTCGACAGTGGTTATTGTCGGCTGCAGACTGGGAAACTAACAAGTCAGGCAAAGTTTTACTTGAACGCAGGCATAACGTAATTATGTAATAAATTTGTCCTACGACTCTGCTGTGATGACTGTCCTCCGTGTGTCATGACCACGCACTGTAGGCTGTCTGCGGTGCGGGCTGCCTATTCCACGCTTGCGCGCCTTGCGCTCGAGCATTTCAGAGGAGGCTGAAACCTCAGCAGCAACATAACAGCAATCTGTCATGATTTTGTTTTCTTCTGCCCGGCCTGAAATTTACGTAATCGGCGACGCAAACATGTGCGGGAACCAGTAAACGTTTTATAGCCCGATCAAACACTCTTGTTTTACAGCGAAAGCTGTTATGAGATCATTTCACCGGCCGTTTTTGGCGCCGTAGTTGTCCGCCGCCGCCGCCGCCGCCGCCGCCGCCGCCGCCGCCGCCGCCGCCGCCGGTGTCCGTAACCAGTATCGCTCGAAATAAGAAAAAAAACGAAATAAGAAAAAATTCCAGGATGGAACGAGGTTCCAACCTGGGCCCTTTGCGTGGGAGCCCAGTATTCAACCTCTGAGCCACGCCGGTGCTTGAAACTGCTTCGCAAAGAGGTCCTATACAGGCTTCATGTCGGGAAGGAACCACATTAGCATATGCAATATAGCGTGGTAGAAGAGTAAAATAAGCACCAAACGTCGCACAACGCGAATTCTGTAACGAGGCGTCACACAATGCGAATTGCGCAATGAGTAGGTTTTTCAATGCTTCGAACCCATTAGAAAGGGCTCTGCCATAATTCTTCATCTTCATCAGGCACAGCATCAACAAAGTGCGCATAATGCCTTACATGCGTTTAGCAGGTACCAACGCTGTCCGCAGAATGACGAAAAATGGCACAGTGCCTGCTGCCCTACTTCTCAAAAATTACAATGATTTATAGCGTAGTCGGTTCCTCGCAAGTGCACTTGTATTGGTTGCCAAGGAAGCCCATAAGCGCATGATCCATTTCCTCGGGGTCTCAGTAATGTTCTTCGCCCACCCTCCCCCTCCGTCTCTCTTCCACGTCAATGTATGTTATGCAGCATGACGGGAGAGGGAAATAGCGACCGGGCGTCACCTAATGCAAATTACATAACTGGTGGGCAGTTTAAAGATTCCAACCCATTACAAAGGGCTGAGCCATAATTCTTCATCGTCATCAGTCGTCGCGTCAACAAAGTGCACATAATGCCTTACAGACGTGTAGCTGGTGCCTCGCTCTCCGCAGAATGACGAATAATGGCTTAGTAGGTGCTTCCGAACTTCTTAAAAATTGTGATTTATGGCGTAGTGGGTACCTTTCTAGTGTACTTGTATTGTAGCCCCAAGAGAGCTTAACGGGCTCTAGAAACGCCGCTCTTCCAGCTTTCGCTGTAACTGTGCTGCGGTTTCAGCGCAGGCCTGGCGTTTTTTTCAGAAAATTCAGTTTCTTTCTTTGAAAACGAATAGCATCGCCACTGTTCCATATCCAAGCTGCTGTGAGTTGAGTGTGCAGAAATGTCCAGTATTTTAGTTGTGCCTAGCCAGGACATCTAAAATAGATTCACACTTTGGTCTCCGATTAGCCTGCTTCACTTGGCTTATCATATGGTAACCTGCAGCGATCGTGGCGGCTTCTAACAATGCAGTGGACTCGAGCACATTGAGAAGCCCAGCTTTCAAGTTTGCCTCGTTACTTGATCTACCTCACCAGGGAGATGATCAGCGTCCACAGTTTTCTGGACTAAGAAGGCTGCACACCTGCAAAGTATTGTGTCTGTCCCTAGTATTGTTTATTTCTCTCTCTCTACCTCTTTGTCAGCAACAATGAATTCACAGAGAGTTGTACACGCGCAAAAACAGCTCAACGTCGTTATACTACAACTGAAAGTATCTATTATGCACATATGAATCCATCTCGCCCGATGCTATAAGCAGCCGCTGCCAATGTGATTTGCGGGCAGTCTTCTTCAATTACGTTCAGAAAGAGACACTTTCTGGCTATTCCGAAAAAAAAATCACTTATTGTTCAGCGCAGTAATGTGCTGCTTATTGTGCACACTTCATTTTACCGCGGCGAGTTTTCGCAGACTTGTGACGTCGCGTAACAAGGAGGTGATTTTATGGCACATTGAAAATTTTTTGACGAATAGCGAAGAACCACTGACAAACAATACGCCGTATTGAAAATAGTTAACTATTATTTATTTTTTACGCAGTCATGCATAAGTGATAATTACGCAGTGGATCACTTACGCGTAATGTTGTTGCGTCGTTTTACGAGCAGGTGCTGAGAGCATGACCCCGAAAATTTCGACCAATCATTAAGAGCCAACGACCTATACGGAAGGAAAAAATGCGGGGTAGTTTAACGTTATAATCGCCCACATTTTTTCAAGGAAAATTTCAGCTTACACAGTCTACGTAGGCTGTTTACTTGGAGGAACCGGAGGGGAGGAGCAAAAGGGCCACTTCACCGCTTTTCCGTCCACCCCCCACCCAAGCTGGGAAAAGTAGGAGGGCAATGAACGAGACCTAGTATATAAATTCGTAGTCATTTATAATCTATAACTATACACAACCAGCTCAATGTGGTTTCCTTAGGTATTAATCGACTGAACATGAGCTTCTCCTTTAGAAAGAGCTTATATTAGATGGATCTAACAGTAAAGAAAGTGGCACTCGGGTTATTCTGAAGACTTTTGCGAAGTACCATGCTTTGTCAGCCACATGTTTTGTTTAATAAGTGAGAATTTAAGGTACTAGAGTCATAGCACGTTCTTCATACTCATCGTAACTACAACGCCAAACTAAGACTGGGAAGTTTACTGATGCAATGCTCAGATGAAGAACAGGTTAAATGTGGCTGCACTTCTTAAACTTCACGATAATATTTCCAAAATGTTCTTAAACACTGCTGTGTTGTCAAACAGCTTTGAAAAGCAGGTCATCTGATCAGCTCTATGAATATAAAATATCACCTCAAATCGTGTGTATATGCGCGCACATGACGACATCTAAAACGGTTTCAAGCAGCTCATCCAGCTTTTCATTAAAAATAAATGGTGACTACACATGTGACAGTACCAACGTCGTCTATCTTCTCGAGTGTTCAACATGTAAAGCTCAATACATAGGTCAAACAGAGACAAGCTTCAGAATTCGTTTTAATAATCATCGTGCACACGCCGTAAGCCTCCCCAATCTACCACTGTCGAAGCACGTCAGTACGCCTGGCCACGGTTTCGACAAAATAGGGCCACCATTATTCAGTCCGGTTTCAAGACAAATCACGATAGGGAAGTGAGGGAATCCTCCTTAATCCACAAATTTAACACCATTCGTTCAGGCATCAATGAAAACGTAGGAAAGCTCACCTGTCTCGCACTATAACAAAACGGCTTCTTAGATTAGTAAAATGTTTTAATGTATGTATGTATTAGTCATTCGTGGTTTCTTTACTTCAGAGCTCTTTTTACATGTCCTGCTGACCACACTGTGTCCCACGTGTTGATGCACAAGGAAAATTTGAAACTTGTATGTTCATGTACCCATCGCATATCAGTCATGTTAACACAATCTTTTTGATAGATTACCAGTTGTTTATCATTAATATTTTTTTCGATTGTCCTTGATGCTGTACCGATAGTTCAACACGTGAGCCCATAAAAGCGGCTGCATTGTAACAGACCTACTTACTCTGACGTAGGCCGTGCTACTGCGGAAACGTTAGTAAAGGCATTTTTCCTTTTCAAAATGTGCTATCTGCAAGTTCATTCAATATATATATATATATATATATATATATATATATATATATATATATATACGCCAGCCCCCCCACTCTCGAACGAGTTGGTACGCCACTGGCCTGGACATAAGGACACTGTAGGGCACAAACGAAATCCGTTTCTAACACAACTCCGTTTGATGCAGGGCTTCAACGTTCCAAGTTTGACACGGGCACCATAGCAATTATTCAGTAGTAAAATGCTACGGTTTAATTCTAGCTCTCTAGGGTTCTTTAACACGCACCTAAGTCTAAGTACACAGGTGTTTTCTTGCATTTTGCCCGTACTGAAACGCGGTCTCCAGACCGGAAATTAAAACTGCGGCATCGTGTTTAGCATCGGAAAGCCTTAGCCTCTGCACTTAACCGGCTGGTGTCACGTGACTGTATACAGAGTGTACGCCGAGAAATGTACTACAGTCGCGCTCCATATGAGTTGCAAGACGGTGACCGTGGCTGAAGGGGTCCCAAGCCTGAACGGTAACGCCGGCAAACGGTTATTTCGTTTAGAGAATACCAGTACCTTAAACAGTGCGCGGTGCCGTCGCCGCCGCGCGCGCCACGCCGGTCTGCGCATTCCAGAGGAGGGACGTCATAGCCGCGGCAGACGGTTGAGCGTTGGGCTAGTTGGTGCAGCATAATCCAAAGGTTTCACAGCGCATACAACGAGGACGAGCAAAGAAGAGACACACTCAGCGCTGTGTGTGTCTCTTCTTTGCTCGTCCTCGTTGTATGCGCTGTGAAACCTTTGGATTACGCGGCAGACGCACTGGCGTCGGCGCTCCCAACTGTGCGCCTCCGTTGCGCAGTGGCCGTCTACGCTGCGCCGGAGCCCCTTGATAGCGCCTCTCATTTTGCGCGCATGAGCAGACGTATCAGTGGGGGTATACATATAGCGGGGAGAAGGAGGAGAAAAGGAAAAAAATCACAGCATATCCACGAAGTGAATGATGATGAAGGAGCTTTCTCCGGAGGTTAAATACGGTAAACCGTGAATCCTCTCTACATCTGCTCAATCATCATCATATAAAGAAGTGACACGAGAGTTGTTGTGGTGGGATTGTATTTACACGTTATATACACAATGTTTATAATTTACATATCGGTGCACTATATTCACAAATTTACATATTGATGCAGTATATACAATTTGTTCAAGAGCTTCTTTACGGATCACAATAAGCTCGGGGGAACGGTTTACTTTTAGTATAATGTCTTTGTATAATGGCCTCGGTGCTGGAAGTGGCTTGTTCTTGCTGTCGGCGCTGGCATCTCTCTTCGGCCTCGCGAGCTCTCACCGCATGGTCTTGGCGGCGAGCCCGCGATGCTCTTTTATTGCGAGCCCTTCGCGCTGCTGTCTTCGTTTCTTCTGTGTAAGAAGCGCGCCAAGAGCGAGCGCTATCTAAGGCGCGAACATCTGGCGGTCACCTATCAAACTAGAGCACGCGCCGAGATTATGCCTAGAACGCGTGCTCTAGATTTTTTTTTAATGTGTATTTTTTTACTTTTCTTTACTTTTTGGTATTATTTTTTTTCAAGTGCACGATTCAATGGCGCGTGCTCTGCCGAGAGCGGAGCACGCGCCCTTGAATCAACGGAGTAGGGTGCCTTGATGCGCGTTTTGTTGCGCGGGGGGGCGCACACATCGAGGCACACTACAACGGAGAGCACAGCTGCACCTCTAGCGGGAGCAATGAGAAATAGCGTACATGGCAGTAGGAACGAGAGACAACCCCCCAGCAAAAGGCGCAAGCTCCTAAAATGGAAGGACAAGGATGTTGGGCAGTTAGACAGGCTGGCTGGCGTTTGCCAGTGTGGTATAGCCATGGAGAAGCAGAGCGGAAATGCTGCTAAGAGGCGCAGAAAACCAGAGAAGCTTGACAACCAGGAGAGCTAAGAATAATCAGCTGAACCTTAGCTAACGCTCCGTATATACTGGCATAGCTCAGCTAAGCCACAGCAAATTTTTTTATCCGTGGAGCTGTTTAGGGGCTCGCCTTTTGGCTCTCCTTGATGTCGCGCTCGGAGCTGGGATCCAGATGGCATTCCCCTCAGGTTCCCCCCTTGGTCAAGAAAGGGCACCATCGCCTCACAAAACTGAGCCCAGCGCGGAGGGGGGGGGGGGGGGCTTGGAGTGAGCCGCAGGGTGATGAGAAAGGAGAATGCATGGAAGGAGAAAAGAGAGCGCGCGCTATGCATTCCGTTCGAGTAGGACGTGTGAGTGCCGCCCAGACCGCACCTTCCCCGGACCCATGCGGTACTGAAAGTCTAGAACGCAAGCGTGCGCTGGCGCAGGAACGTCGACGCCGGCGAAGAGCCAATAATCCCTCTGTCCTCGCGAAGCAAGCAATAGCGCTACGCCAACGACGACAAGCTGATCCAGAGAAAATGAAGTGTAGAAACGATGCAGAGAGGTTGCCACAACGCAATATCTATATACGCGTAAGAGCAATACAATAGAGAATACACGCGCACAACAGAGAATGCAACACAACCACAGCTCCACTGCTCCACTATTTCTTCGGATTTCACATGCGTGGAACTGGGTTTAACTTGTTTTTTGCAATGATTCTGTCTTTTTCTTTTTTTTGAACCAGCAATGGGTAATAAAATTGAGAAAAACGCCTATTCTAAAATATTTTTTCAACAAGTTGCAACCACTGTCTACGTGTATACTTATTACAGTTACTACCGGTAAGTACAGGCGTCTTCGCTAAAAGCAAAACATTACCCGAAAGTGCGTTGCCTCTCACATCTTCCACTCTCCAGACTAGTGAAATTTGCGAACACTTATTGATCGTATTTTGTTTCATGAAATATCCGCTAAAACGGAACCACTCCGTGGAACCCGCCGGTACTGCAGAATAATTGTCTTACCTTGGGACACACAGCTGTGGTTTGAAAAGAAACGAGAACCTTCGGGCTGAAATTAGGAAGCAGCCCGCATGACCCGAGACGACAAGATACTAAAAACGTCCTAATCACAAGTATACTATGCTATACAATACGTCCACATGGGCACGGTAAAAAAAAAAGCAAAAAAAAAAGCTTGCACTACATAGATACGTCACTCCATGTTAGATCAGCTTAATCAAGACTACTGATCGCTTTAGAATAAGCCTTCACATTTAACCTCCCATGACGTGGCCCTAAGTGCACGAAAAATAGTTCCAGGTTCTCATTCCAAAAGTTTAGCAAAATTTTTCCACAACGGCCAAAGAAAAAATAATGTTGTCTGGTTCCGGCAACACTACCATATTTCACTGTCAGATAGGGCATTATACTACGTTTTAAAGACATGGCGACCAGAATTTTTCTACATTTACTTCTTTAGGCTCTTTAACTATTCCAAGACGGTGTCTTGAGTAAAGCAAAAGCATATCTGGCTCAGGCGCGTAGCCAGAAATTTTTTTCGGGGGAGGGGGGGGGGCACCTCCTTGATCTGAAGTGGGGGTCGGGCCGGCAAATGTGATCGAATGTCATTTTGGGCTCTGTATGCCATGGCAAAAAAAATTTCGGGGGGGGAGGTGCACGGGCCCTGTGTGCCCCCCCTGGCTACGCCACTGATCTGGCTAAAAGCGACGCCCGTAACGCGACACACGTGGTAATGAATTCGTATTTTGCAATGTTCAACATCGCCTAACTATCCTTTTTAACTTCTTGATGCGCGCCACCGGTGCCCAAACACACACACACACACACACACACACACACACACACACACACACACACACGCGCGCGCGCGCGCGCGCACGCACGCGCGCACCCACACACACGCACGCAAGCGCATATATATATATATATATATATATATATATATATAGAGAGAGAGAGAGAGAGAGAGGCTGTAGAAAGTATCACGCAGGCTCTGATTGATACTGTAGGAAGGTATTTAAGACCCGACGTACGTTTTAGCACAGTCTAAGTCGACGTTTCGGCCGTGGGACCGGCCTTCGTCTGGGAATTCCCAGACGAAGGCCGGTCCCACGGCCGAAACGTCGACTTAGACTGTGCTAAAACGTACGTCGGGTCTCAAATACCTTCATATATATATATATATATATAAGCAGCGCGCCAGAACTTACACAAAACAGCACCAGGCAGACCTCTCCTCCGTCTGCGCAAAATAAACGACGTTAACTTGCAGCTACCGGGTAACGCTGCATGAGCTGGCTTTGAACAAAGCACCTTCTCCGGCAAGCGCCGCTGTATTTTAGGGGCGAAGCTCCTTAAGGCGGCACCCGTTCGTCCCTCGTAGTAGTTCGTAACCAGTCGTAACGCTAGTACCAGATCTTGACCTCCAAGGTGGTGCCGGTGGGAGATTTTTCCTGTGCGTTGTTGAACAATAAAAAATTCGCAGCGTGTGCGTTAACTAAAAGCCGAATTCTTCTGTCTCTCATTCCCCATTAGCAGCCATTGGCATGTTCCAGTAGGAAACGTCAGTAGAAGTAGAAGTGTAAGTGCTAGCTAAAAGCCGACTTCTTCTGTCTCTCATTCCCATTAGCAGCCATTGTTTACCTCCAAGGTAGTGCCTGGTGAGATTTCTCCTGCGCGTGATTAAACAATAAAAATTTTGTTCAAAACGCCGTTGATTGATGAAGTAAACCAACGAAAGACGCCAGATGTTTTCTAAAGCAATGGTTTTCTAAACAATGAAAATTCACAGCGTGCATGTAAAATTAAAGTGAGCTGCAAGTCGTCATAACTCATCGAACCTTTAGTATAAACGCGCCCGATCTCACGTCGGTGATGATGTACTGGGCAGAATTCACGGAAGATTCACGGTTTACCGATGAACCTCCGCAGCTTCGCCCACTCATCATCATTCACTCCGTGGATATGCTGTGATTTTTTTTCTGCCTTGTTACCCACTTTCTCGCGTCTTGTCTTCCCGAATTGAGGACTCTGTTCGCGTCGCACAGCAAGAAGGCATACAGCCTTTTAGCTCAAGGCATACAGCCTTCTAGAGCGCCAGTATAAATAACTGCCCGGCCAAAACTGTACGTGGCTCGCAGGGTGGTCGCGCGCGAAATCCTTGCTGCTAAAAGGAGAATGAGTGCAGGCGTTAAGGCGCGTGGTACTCCTTTCACGGGGCTCGCGCCTCCGCCTCGCACCGAGAAGAAGAGCGGCTGCATTTCTGGTCTGGGCTGCGTCGTGCGAGTTCGGCACGTGGACGAATAGGAATTCGATTAGGCAGCGAGTGGGCAACGACGAGAGGCGCCCGCACGCCGGCTCAGCTGGCAGTGCGTTTGAAAAGGCGCCCGTAGCACACATTACGCGCAGCACCGCGCGAGTCACTTGGGCAGCACAAACGGTGGGCTCTAAGGGGGCTGTGCTAAATGAATAGCTTCTGAAGGGAAACAAAAAAAGAGAAAGAAAGGCTACGACAAGAATGCTGCCGTGCAGTAGTATTCATTGTGATGCTTATACAAATAGAGCGACTGCTATGCGAAGGCCCACCAAGGCCCTGCACTGCAGTCAGAACAGAGGGGTGGGCGCGCTCAGGGTGCACTTGAGTGCGAGGGATAAACACGCACAAAGACAATACAAGGACAAATACAGTCCACGCCAGGAGCGATGAAGTAAAGAGAAAAAAAAATCGTCTGTAGTGTGGACGGAACTGGAAAATTCACAGCGTCCCTTATGCATTCGCTTAACACTTCTCTAAGACGAAAGCCAACTTCTTTTTCTTCTTAATCGATGTATTGATCCTCCCCAGCCCCCCTCCGTAAGCTTTCTGCACTTAACGTGGTTTCGCGCTGCCTCTGCAGGATCGGAGGCGGTGAAAGCTTTCTGCGCCTCATCTGGTTTTACACAGCCGCCGTGATCGGCCCACCTTTGACCAAGCGGCGGGGAAATGCGATGAAATCATAGTTACGCCATATGTGATGAGGTCGTGTGACCTCATGATGACGACACAAAATTTGGTGACATGTGACGTCATCACGTGATGATTTTTTTTTCATCATTTGTGTTGACGCCTACATTCAATTTTCGCGTTTGATGAGGCATCTAAGGCGTTCGCCTTAATGCAATGAACGGTATGTGAACCCGATAACATGGTCGGTTTATGCGGTTTAGCGTCCGAAGCAACTCGGGCTGTGTGAGCTATCGTAGTGAAAGGCTCCAGGTAATTTCGACCACCTTTGGTTCTTTAACGTGCACTGCCATCGCGCAGTATACGGGTCTCTGGCATTCTGCCTTCATTAAATGCGACCGCCGCGACCGGTATCGAACCCGCGTCTTTCGGGTCAGCAGGAGAGCACCATAACCCCTAAGCCACCGCTACGGCTCCTAAGCAAATAATGATCTATCAACAACCGATTTCACTTGAATAGATCGCAAAATCTACATACGGACTCTGTGATGTGCATTGATGTATTATGAGGATGTTACACACCCAAATTGAAGTATGCTATAACGCTAACGAAGAAATTAACCGAAGTAGAAAGGGTAGGAAGGTTGCACCAAATTTGCTACCCTACGTGAGGGAGGGGCAAGAATAGACGGTTATCACTGGCGCCTCCTTCTTATACGCTCTGCAGATGGAAACAAAGATCACTTGTGACCTGTGGCTTGTTTGATCATTTTACTAGGACCGGGGAGGAGCGCATTCCTCTTGAGGTTGTGTACAGGTAAACTAGCTGATGTACCCTTCGTTTCTCTTTGTTGTGGTTTTTTTTCGCGCTTTCTTCAGATATGAATATGCACATATGAGCTATTTGTTTCAAGTTTTGTTTATTTATATATGAAAAAATAACATGGGAAGGTAGGCTACGTACGAGCCGGCTAACACATCAACACGGTAATTGTATTGAACAAGCACACAAAGACAAGAAAAACTACAACGAATTAAAGGACAAGAAAATAGAAAAATAATCACAAGCACTATATACGCACATATACAATATGTGGCGTATAAATAATGAGCAGAGTTTCAGGTGGCTGTCATAGACCTGGCCCAATAATATTAATCTGGAGAGAACGCTAAGATGGACCAATTAGTGAAGTTGGGCTTTCAAAACTTGCTGCCCAACACTGATCCACCTTGTATAATCTAATCGCCGTATGCGTTTTAGTTTGTCATTTAAACACTTCTGATGCAGGCTCCAAGTTAGATTAGCGTATTATAAGCTGGGATTGAGGGATGTTCGATGTTTCGAGGCGAACGAGCAAAGTATGATCAAAGAGCGCCGAGCCAGCGTTAATGAATGACAAGGGAGAGATAAATTACCGAGGTTATAGTATATGGCATGGCTGCAAAGGGGCCTAAGAACAGTGGCAATGAAGTGCGTAAAAATATGGCAATCATTATAGGGATATGCTATGAACAGGAAATGTTTTTTCGCTAATTACACAGCCATAATACACCTTTTCTTCTGTTCAGTGCGTTGCACTTCGTTCAAGCTAGTGTCTTCTCGTTTAGCGTCTTTAGTATGCCTGCGCGTACACTTCTGCACGAGCGAATTTCAAAGTCACACGTTTACGTAATTTAAGGTTCAAATTGTTACAAACTTCGCAGCGCAACGACACCGGGCGTTCGCTTTCGACTGCAGCTAATTGGCAGCGGTGAGAGGACGACGTGGCTGGGGGAAAAAAAGTACGAGTCTCGGAGGAGAAGGGATGAGAGAAACGTTGTTATGGATGGCGAAGGCGTCAGGAAAGAACGCTACGGGGGCGTCGGCCTACGGCAGTGAGCGGTTGCGCAAACGTATGCACGTGTGTGTCATCGTCGTATAGTATCGCACGCCGACGCGTGCCATAAAACACAGCGGACGCCGCTGGTACATTGGGCTGCAAACGAGCGTTTCGCGAGACCCCCCCATCCACCAGATCCTTTCGAGCCCCACGGCCGTCTACTTTCCATGAAATGGTCTCGCTCTTTCTCCGCCTTGCTCGTCCCATTCACTCGAAGGTAAACCGGGACGTGCTTGATTGCGGAGGCACTTATCGATTCAGGTGCGTGATTTCTTCAGCGTCGCGATTGCTTCATTTGATACCCGTGAGTGCAGTATACCTGGGCGTATGCGCTCGAAGAGACCGCTCTCCGCTGCCATGATATATAGGTTTACGTCACACTACCATAAAACGAGCGTTACCTTGCGGCGGACGTACCACACAGCACGGGTTAACATTGCAGCCTACTCCCCTCTCCTCCCACCCCAACAAAATTTTTTTATCGGCCTCCTGCCTACTAAACTGATGCTCGTTTTCTCACAAAAATGACTCAGGGCTCGGAAACTCTGGTGCTGCGACCGTTCACCTTTCACGAGAATAACAAAATATTGTAATTGGTGTATTTATTAAGGCGAAAGCCTTAGATGCCTCATCAAACGCGAAACTTGACCGTCGGCGTCAACATGAGTGATGCAAAAATCATCATCACAAGATGACGTCACCATGACGCCACATGATGACGACATCACATGACATCGTCCCTTGGTCAAAGGTGGGCCGATCACGGAGGCAGTGCAAAGCCAGGTGAGGTTTTCAAAGCTTGCAATGCCTCCGATCCTGGATGCAGTGCAAAGCTGCGTTAGGTGCAGAAAGCTTTCTGAGGGGGCGGGGGACCATCGATTCATCGACTGAGAAGAAAAAGAAGAACATGGTTTTCGCCTTCTAGTAGTCTTATGCGAATGCATATGAGACCCTGTCAGCTTTTTATAATTATTTCTCGAAGTAACTAAGCCCCTGCGTTTTTCTAACGACGCACGTACGAGCATATTCAATGCCAATTGCGGCATTGATACAGCATCATTTTCTTGAAAATGACCAGTTCGAAAAGTAACAAAGCTTTTAGAAGTCAAGAAAGTTTAAGGAAATACATGTACTAACCGTCATTCCACTCTTGGTTGAACCATCCTACTTGCATGTTTCCGTATTGACCTCTCTACAGCCCGACTTCCGTACAGATAAATTTAGTAGGAAACTATATGTTGACACTGACCAGCCATTGACCCCACCTGCGGCATAGCCGCATAGCGGTGATAAAGAGGGTGCAGTCGCGCTGTGCCACCGCAGGCATGTCGTGTGCGATTTGTGGCTGCCTACTCCGCTGGGAAGCCGCCAGTAATTAGCGGCGGTGATACAGGGTCGGAGATTTATGACATGCAAGCGCTGAAAACGGTGGGGACAAGGACGCGACGTTAGCGTGCGGCGGCCGAGGTTTGCCTTTGACCCTAGGGATCAATACACTTGCTCTCGGCCTGCTGGAGAAATGGCTGGCGGGTTTGCTAACGTAGCAGTTTAACGACGACGAATGGGGCAGTGAGAACAGCCTGCCGCGTTCGTTATGCCTCTATCTCACCACGTGAGTGAGTGCCATTCCGCTCTGTCCAACTTTGTTTCTTTTTGCTGGAGTACGTTTATAGGAATCCTCTTTGCCGCACTCGGGACATAAATCATGCTGAAAAGGGCTGCGCTTGTCCATCTAATTTTCCAGCGTAACATCGCACTCACTGAGGTAATTTCTTCGCAACCAAACGCATTAAAAGATAGGCGTTTTTTCATCAACTACTTGCGACTGGAATGCCGTTCATCGGTCTATATTTAACGCCTCTGATATTGGCAAGGAACTTGAAAAAATATTGTTGCAACAATCTGAATGTGTACTGTGCATAGCATGTCAACTGTTCTTTACTGTTTCCTATTGGCACAATGTTTTGGGACGTACTATAGTACGTCCCAAAACAAACGAAATACTGCGTACCTATCGGTACGCAGTATTTCGTATGCTTTCCGTTTGTTTCATCTACTGTTGTATTTTGTCGAAACTCTTGCAGAGACACATGGTGCCGCTACCTTGAATGTATTGCGGCTAACACGCATTGCCCTTGTTTGTTTGTTTGTTTGTTTGTTTGTTTGTTTGTTTGTTTGTTTGTTTGTTTGTTTGTTTGTTTGTTTGTTCGGTCAGCTGTTCGGTTGGCTGGTTTATAGGGTTTAACGTCCAAAAGGGAATCATGCTATCAGAGATGCCGTAGTAGGCGGCTATAAATAATTTAGAAGAGCGTGCACTGACATAACACAGGACACGAGCCAACGCTCGCCTCCACAGCTTGGGTCCGGATCTGCAGTCCCGTCTTCTGCTAGGTATATCTCGAGCCAAAGAGACGCGTCTCTGCCGCCCGTAGCTTGGCATGGTCTTCACGAACGTCTTGTCATTTCGGATTGTGATGACAAACAGTCTCACATGGAAGACTCGTAGCCGAAACGACCCGTTCGACTGCCCATTTTCTCTGTGGCTGTCCACGTTTTAGTGCACAAAAAAAAAAAGGGAAACGGGCTTCAAAATGGGTTAGACATGCATTACAATCGCAGGCTGCCAGAAGGAAAAAAATTCCTGAGAGGCTGGACACAACCTTCCTCGGAAGCACCTTTAAGGTCTGCGGTATAGAACCTGCTACACACGAGCTAAATACTAAAGGTGCTAATACCGATTGTCTCTCGGCGAGGTACGCCAATGCTCTGCAAAGCTCGGAGCTCACCGACCAAATTTGGGCCGTCCAGCAGGCCCGCGTAGCGGTGACTCGGCAAGACCTGGATGTCCCGACGTGGTAGACCTGAGCCCGGGTCATCAAACTGCAGGACAACAAGTTTTTACCAATCAACCAAGGAATGAATATTGACTTGCAACGCCTTCCTTACTTCTTCTTCCCATTCTCTTTCTCATTTCCCGCGCTAACCTGTACCTGTGCTCTTTACACTCGGTCACGCTAGAAGGTTTCCGTGCCGTTTCACGGCAAGTCCCGTCGACGACGATGCCTTCAGTGCAGATGCGCTGAGTAGCCTGCGCTCCACGTGCTGCCGAGTTGTCCATATCTGCGGATGGAATAAAGGTGAGAGAACCCTCAGTTAGACCGATGGACATCAGCCAGAGATGACAGGGAAGCTAGTCTGGATCGGATAACAATCGCGCTTCGATAAACCTCAGCCGCATTGGTCGCCTTGACTTCCTTCAGAGATACCTCAGTCAGCGACGGGCCAGCCGAAGCCACAGCGGATGCTCCAACCACGAGGACACGAAAGTGTGTAGTCGTGCCACAGAGCTCACGAGAAGACATCTGTATCATTTCCCCACACTGACGGGTGCCTTTCCTCGGTACACATAAAATGTGACCGTACCAGCTCTCCCAACCTTCCAGCTACTCTGAAATGCAGCGTTTAAAAGAAAAGTAAATGTAAGAGCAAATAAGCGAACGCCAACTAAATACATACGCTTTGTCAAACCACCCAAAAAGCTTCTCAAAAACGAAGAGTTTCCTGTATTACAAATTGTATGAGAATTGGCGGGTGCCTCTTTTTCTTATTATTCACTGCTTGAAGTAACTTATTTTTGCGCACCGCTCATAGACAAAAAGTTAGAGAGGCACCTTAGCCCCCTTATGTGTACTCAGCGAGAAAGCACAGCGCGCCTGGGCGTGTCGACAATATCAACGTCCATACTATTTGGACGTCCATGTTCCGCGATATGTGCACATGACGACGTCACTTGGTATCTGACCTCGATACTTAAGGTCACGTCAGCTTAAGATCAACTTGGCCACGTTACTATTTTTCACACGTGATCACTTGGTCACATGGTCAAATTGTGAAAGTCAATCTTGAGCGGTGACAGAGTCAATTTTGGCAGTGGGCCAGGTCGGTTTTGAGCGCGGGTCAACTCAATTTTCGAATTTGGCTAAGTCAGATTTTTGGGTGTGGACCAAGTAACTTTTGATTGACAATGGAATAGAACGTTCTCGCTTGGTCACCTGGCTTTCATTACCATCAGATAATAACGCCGGAAGGACGCCGGATTATCCGCGTCATATGTCATATAATGCTTTTGCATTGGTGAAATAAGATCGGACAATTTTATAAGTTTCCCGGCGCTGTAGTTGGTCTCGAATAAAGAACGTCGCTGGGTCAAAGCTAGGCAACGGCGAGCCATTTGTCTTGCGTCGGCTCTTGGGAAGGCTCGATGGATTACGCGAGGCGTACAGTGTCGCTAATATTTTTTGCAGATATATTTTTGCCTAATCATACTCGTACTACAGAGGGAAGCATGAGAAACGTGCAACCGCTGCCAGCAACGTGGTTGGTGATGTGGTTATAGGGGTTGGGTTGTGTTGTTCCGGTGCTCCTGCTGCTGCTGCCGCTGCAAAGCTTTGCTTTCACGTCTTCGAGGTGGCTGGACACAGTAGACTGCAGCACTTCGCCCCCCTGACACCATGTTTCGCCCTGTGCTCGTGAAGCATCTATAGGTGTGTGAGCGTGAAACGTACAGGGTGCGCACATGGACGAATCTGTCACGCGGCGCACTCCATCAGTCCTTCTCCCCTTCCCACTTCCTTCCACACAGCCACGGGGTCCGCCTGCAGTTCTGGTGGTTAATCGATGTTTGGGTCCATACTGCCGTTCTGTCATCATCGTTGTATATACGGCCCGCTTCAGGTGTCCCGTAAGCCGCGCGTTCTGTACGCGTTGTGACTGGCCCTAAGCTGTCACGTTCGTCGTCACTGTTTTAGTGATTTGCGCGAGCGACGCGTGGACAATCTCGCTCGCTCAGCGTGGCCTGGTTCTTAATATATCGTAATCTAGAAGCGACAAATGGCGTGCTAAGGGCCAGCTGTCGTGGCAGCTGTCAGGTTTTTCGTTTTCTGTTTTTCCCCTACCACTTCGTGTTAACGGCAGCTTCATTAGAAGGAGCTGATACCCGACGCTATATACCTTCGGTACCACTCGTCTGGACGATCCAATGAACGCGGTAATGCGGATGACAGACACTGTAATTTAACTGCATTAGTGGTGGCTCGGCTCCCGATACAGAAAACTAATTACTGTACCAGCTGTGACCATCGAGCTACGCGCTTCTGATTCTGTGCTCGATACCGCAGTGGCATTTGTTGTTTTTCTCTGGTACTCGTTCGGATATACACGGTTGCAGCGTACATTGCGGGCGAAAAAGAAGTCGCTGTGGTTTCGTTTATTGCGTGCCAAAGAACAAGAACACGGCTGTCGTATGCAGCACATTGAACACGAACTCATTTACACGAATAGCTGCAGCGTTTTCGCTCGAGTTCAATGACCAATCGCGTTCGCTTGCTTTTATTAGGCCTTCGCAAGCGAATCATTGAAAGTCCATCGAAAATCCAGGTATACAGCACGTTACCTCAGTTGACCTTTTACAGATACAAAGTTATGCAAGCAATAACAACAGCGCCATGTGACTGCTGTAGACTGGCTTGTACAGTTCGGCGCGTGGTGCGAATTTATTAACCTCAATACCATCGGCTATTGCATGAAGGCACCGGAAAGCCACCTTCATTGGCTAGTAATCAAATATAAAGAAGGGGAAGTCGATGTCGTAAGTCGTGTTCCACATCGTCTCTCTTAGCCATTTTAAATTTGATTGATGGTTCACGTTGACATTCCTTTTGATTGATACGTATATAGAAATTCCCATGATGACGCCTTCACATTACTGTTCCGTACACAAGTGTCGTCAATGACGTGTGTCAATAAAT
The DNA here is from genome assembly GCF_013339695.2 of Rhipicephalus sanguineus. Classification (NCBI taxonomy): domain Eukaryota; kingdom Metazoa; phylum Arthropoda; class Arachnida; order Ixodida; family Ixodidae; genus Rhipicephalus; species Rhipicephalus sanguineus. Next base: position 85,692,302 of record NC_051176.1, on the reverse strand, counting down.
ATTTCTCGCAATAACTTTGCTTTACTCTCGCGAGAATGGATGTAATTCGTGGATAGATATATTTTTATAAACACTGTACCTCGGCGCAATACCTTTCCACTCTACAATATTAATCGCTCGCAATTAACCTTGCGCTCGGCATACAGAAACTTGATGAAGACTCTAGTGCACGCGTACATGTGACTTTAGTACACAGACAAGAAGAAACCGCGCTGGATCAGTAGAAAACGTTTAGCGGTACCCACGTTAAAGGTTGTGCAGCGCTCGCATACAGTCAAAAGACAAAAAGTGCACAGGATAGCGCACGTCGTGTGCACTTCTTGTTCTTCCTCTGGTACGCGAGCGCCCCACAAGCTTCAAAATCAATGCGTACCAACCAGCTTAGCTTTCTGTCCCAAGGTAGTTTAGGCAGCACATATGTCACATAATAACGGCCTCCAGTGACTTCATCCAAAGTTGCAGCCCGTGCAGTATGCGGATGCGACACCATTTCCGCAGCTCTTTCGACAATGTTCGGGTGATGCTTTAATTTCGGTCCGTTGGCAGGAGATACGTTTACGCCCTCGGGCTTCCAGGGTCGATGCACGCGGACTCTAAACGAAATGTGCGGGTTCTTCAGGCCTACAGTGTATTTGCCGGCACTCTATAAAGCATTCAGTCAAACTAAAGGAACTGTAGAGTATGCAAAAAACCAAAACAAGAAAAAAGAGGCGCTATCTTTCAGTGACTTTGACAAAAAACGCACGTCTGCTATTGAGCCACTATGGAGCACAAAGGACTCGTAGGTTTTCTATCCGTTTCTTGAGTGCCTTTGTGCGTGTGCGATGCTCTCAATTTCCCTGATGATTTCGGGTCTGTCGCTTCCTTCTTTTTGTCAAACGGCTATGCAGATACGAAGTTTCTCGCGTCCGATCGTTTATACTTCTTTGTATTCGCCTTTCGTGCACGAGTTGGGGCATAGAAAGAAGCGGATTCCATTTCCGTGATGAGGAGCTCTCTCTATATTCGGCAGGTTCCGCTACCTCGTCAGCCTTTTGATTCGTATTCCTAAAAAGCGTGGAGTAGTGAAAAAGGAAGTGCGTGCAGTTTCATCGCAGTCCGCGAAAGAATTATGGGACGGTGCGAGCGTAAGTACGGTGATGGAAAGCTCGGCTGGTGCTCCCTTTTTATATTGCACGCGCTGCGTGAGTTGACCGGCGATGGAGTGTGCAGAAGAGATCAATTGCGCGCATCGAGCTGTGCGCGCCCGTGGGAATCCTCGCGCGCTGTGTACGGTGGTTGGGCTATAGGCGCGGTCACGCGCGGTTAGAAGCACCGAGATCTATTTGATCTGCTGCGCCTCTCTAGTTCGCAGACAGTCAAGCGCGATTCGCGGATGAATCTACGCGATTAAGCGAGAAAAGAGAACGCGAACATGGCGGAAGAGTCAGTCTGTTCGTGGCACTGAATAAAAGCTAGGTGGGTATAGAACATGAAGTCCAGCTTTTGTCTCAAGTGTGGGGGACCTCTTTCCGATCTTTCGAACATTGTGTGCCAAAGAAATTTTCTTCATCGTTACGTGTTCGCAGAGCTCGTAAATACGCCGTCACACGGTGGGAAACGTAGTTGTATAAAGTGCCAATTAAATTATATTTTTTTCAATGGTTAAGTATGTATATGCCGACGCGACGAGGAAACATGTGTGCCCGTCCTTCTGCCTCGTAAGACGAATAACTGTAAATAAATAAACGCATAAAACGAAATAAATTCGCAAGGAAAATTGTTGGCGTTGGTAGATTTCGAACCAATGACCACACATTCAGAAGCCGTGAAATCTGCCCACTGCGATAAACACTGAAGTTTGCTGAAGGGGACTATATCTGAACCACATTGACCTGTTGTGCCGTTGGTACCAAACATAGGTAAAAGGTGAACGCTTTCTATGACGGCTTTGTTGAAGCTTTCGTGATGGTGGAACGGAAGTCCTCTCCAGGACACCATGTGAAGCCGTCATGGAGCATTGTACGTATCAGATATATTCCCACTGTGCGAAAAATTCAATGCCAAACACGCCACCCCGCCACTGTGGTCTAAAGGTTATGGTGATTCATTGCTGACCCGAAGGTCGCAGGATCAAATCCCGGCCGCGGCTGCTGCATTTCGATGGAGGCAAAGGGCTATAGAGGCCCGTGTGCTTAGATTAGGGTGCACGTCAAAGAACCGCAGGTGGTCGAAGTTTCCGGAGCCCTTCACTACTGCGTCCCTAGTCATATCGTGGTTTTGGAACGTAAAACACAAGCAATTAAATCAAACACGCCACGTACGCGATGCGCTTTGGTGGTCGCGAGATGTGCTTTTGGTTGGGGCGTTCATTCACCGACGAAAATGTCAGTCAGTATAAATTACGCCAGAAACAACTCAAGGGAGCTGCGCAAAGTGGGCAACCACAGCGAGACGCTGACGAGCGCAAGAAAGACGTAGGGCCTCGTGCCGATGCCCTCGCTGATGCCGCACCACAACGATGTTCCAAGCAAAGCGGGAGCGGCAGAGCAATACCAAGCGCGTGATACTGGACATCATGGCAATTAAAGAGCACAGTACTCGCCTCTTCTCCGTCGTCTGATGCTGGTCCCGTTTGACATTTCGATGCATCAGCCGCGCCTCCGTTGCACGATTCTTTCGCGCTTTTTCGCAATGATACTAAACACAGTTATTCAGCATCGTTAATATAACTCTCCGACGATAATATGTGTTTCATGAATGAAGGGACACTCGCACAAAAAGAGTATGCTGTTTCTACAGCTTTACGAAAGTCCGTGCACGGTAAAATACAAGGGAAGCAGCACTCGAAAGCACGTGCTGTAGCGCTTTGTAATAGAGTGGACGGTATATCTAGCGTGTATACGTAAAATAACACGAGAAAGGTAGCTATCGGTTGCGTTTTGTGGAAAAGTAAAATAGGTGGATCACCGTTTTAACCAGTCGCGTTTAGTTAGATATCATTAAAAGCGATAGGTGGAAGCAGCGTTGCAGGCTATAAATGAGGGACGCGCCAAATTTACGTGCAACGGTAGCGAGAACGTAGCCAATAACGATCTTTAGCGACAGCCCAAAATAGGCAAAAAAAAACAAAAACAAAACAGAAACTTTAATACTACACACTATGAAGGCACACAACACAGGAAAAGTTGCCGAATTATTTGCCTGCAGTAGAGTTCGTTAAGGCAGGCGACTGTACATCCATATACGTTTTGGGACCAGTGGCTGAGTACCTTGCAGTATCGAAACGCTTCAAGTAAACGATAAAAAAACCCGTAAACAGGGGGTGGGTGCTCGAGCCGACGTTTCGACAAGTGGACTTTTCTTCAAGGCTGGAACCAGCCTGGAACCAGCCTTTCGACAAGTGAACTTCTCTTCTTCAAGGCTGTTCCAGCTTTGAAGAAGACAAGTCTACTTGTCGAAACGTCGGCTCGAGCACACAGACCCTGTTTACGGATTTTTTCATCGCAAGCTTCCATCTTCCACTTCCCGCCGTTTTTTTTTTCTTCAAATAAACAAATAATACTTCGGGCGGTTCAACTTTTTGCGGCGCTGCTTTTTTGTCAAGGGTGGATGAATGAGCTTATTGAAATGGTGTGTTTTACTATGTAGCACCTGAATCGGCGAAAACGATGAAACAAAGAAAAATGGCACAATTAACAGCACTAACTTCCAACAATAGATTTACTTCCGTTTCCACACTTATACTACCCTGAGATGGAATATTGGACGTGTTGGTTTAGCGTATTCTTAGGTGAAAGGCGCGTAGATGATGACATGCTTAAGGGAGATAAACAATACACTGTTAACGTTGGTTGACACGGGCACATTGCATTGTAAATATAAGCAACAACGAATGAAATGACAAACCCGCAAAATTATCGCTTGTTTCGTTGTTGTTTTTATCTACAACGCAATGTACACGTGCCGCGCCCCGTTGCGACATGGTACAAGTATGGCTGTGGAAAGGGAAATAATGCTATTGTTGGAAGTTAGCCCTGTACACGTGTTGTCAGTTGTGCGTTTTTACATTGTTTCCTCCCTTTTGCCTGCCCTACAACAAAATAGGGACTGCTGTTTACTCCACAGACCGAAATTTACAACCACATACGTTGTCGAGCGTTTGCGAAGCCATCATCGTGTTTCTGAGTTTTGTTTTCGTGAATGTAACCTGATTAAATAGTCCATTTTGATATTCAACGACTGCGAAAGTGAAGATACGGAGCCTGACGAATGGAGACTTTTACTGCGCTGCTGCTCACTCGTACGGCGCAAGGACGAGGCGGACGAATTAGACGGGCAGTTCGCGCGCTCACCTACTTTTCAATTTTTTTTTTACCATATTTGTTTAGACCTCACACGACCTTGAAACATAGACATATTTAAGGCTTTTAGCTTAAAAGAAACCGAAATGGAGCAGTGAATCACGTACTGAATTAGAGATGCATGTTACAGAACTCCCGCTGGTAAAAAGAAAAAAAAAAATCCGCAGCGATATTTTACGGCTTTTATTCTAGTTCGCTGGGCGTTCTTTTGTATAATAATTGAAATAGACGAATCAACGAATTCATGGCGTCATTGTGAAATTCATTAAGATTTTTCATCGTTTCTTGTTAGTGTTTCCCTTAATTAGCAATTACCAAGAAAGTGGTCAATCACACAGGTGCAACTGTAACTGCTCTATATCGCAATTTCAAAATTGTGTGGGGCTGAATTCACGGGAACCGTTGCTTTGTTCTGCAAAAATCACCCAACAAGTAAAATTTTTGTATAAAAGGCGCCTTTGTGGCTTCGCACTCGCTAATGGTTTCTTTGACGCCTCATATGCTTAGTCAGCGAATGTTGAATTCAATTTGAAGATGCTCCAACAACTGCCACTTACTTGAAGTAATACTATAACCACCTCGAAGAAATCGCCATCGGCGGCAAGTAAGCAGTTCGATATGTTGCATATCAGGAAGGATCGCAAAAAAAAAAAAAAAATTCCTCCTGGCACTCTGCGATAATAAGCGAAATACAACATTCTGGAACATGAGACTCGAAGAAGTAATCATGTCCCAAGTCGCCTTCACGTATATATTCGGCTTAACATGATCTTTTCTCGCCGTTATTTACATCTGTTTGGTTCGTTACAATTATTTTTTATCGGTGTCATCGGTGCTGCTGCCTCTCGAATATGTTTGACGACTGCATCGCTCCGTGGAACCGAAATTAAATTAGGTTTGCCGTGTTTTTCCCACACATGTCAAAGGAGGCGCCGCCACCATCATTATTCCCCTCCAGATTCTGTCCTCTTGCACTTCCTTAATTTTTTTTCCGTCGCCCGAGCTCGATTCGGTTAATCTAATAATAAAAGTAGCGGGGAAGACGTTCAAGTACGGGGACGCACGGAGAGAGGAGCATACGTGGGAACAAGTAGCAACATTGGGAGTAATCGGCAAAAAGAAAAGAAAATGACACTCCGCGAACGAGACTCCCACCTTAGTCAGCATTCACAAGATCGCGGATGCGCAGTAATGCGGAAGTCTCATTTCGCATAAAGTGCGCACTCAGACGCGTGCGTGCGCGTGGCGAGGCAAGAACGGTGATGCGTGTTGTATACGTGCGCCGCTGCAGGTACGGCACTCCTCCCTTTGATCACGCAGCAAAACTGCTCGAGTTCGCACCGAAAATCGTATCATTGCACTTTTCGTTTTCTACGCGGTTCCTCTTTTGTACCTTCGAGGCCAATGCTGCTTGACTGCGTATTTCCTATCAGTCTCACATTACTGGCCCCGAGAACTAAAGTTAGTGTATCCCTCTGTATTACGCAAACGCGTCGTTTGTTTTGTATTTCATTTTCACTTCCTTTTCTCTATTTTAAGGAAAACGCTCCTTGATAAGGTCGTTATTGTGCGCCGTGAAGTTGCGATCGGTACGCGACTTGAAAAGCAAAACAAAACAAAGTTGCGCCATATAGAAAACTGAAATCTTTCGGGCACGACCTGTTTCATTGTTTTTAACAAGGCATAACCGTACTGAAGGTGCGACAGCTACTTTTGTACAGCGAAACTGTCTGTGGCTAGGATCCGGAATTTCGTGGCGTCCGCGTGGAAAAACTCTCAGGGCCCTCTAGGGAGTGGTGAAAGAACTAATGTGACTGAAGCATTTTGAAGCATTCTAGGGGTGGCGGAAGAAACTAATGCATTAGAGGGAAAAAAATTGTATTACCGGTGCTGGCGTTCGAACCCGGGCACCCCCGCTCCAAAGGCAAGTGTCTTAACCACTATGCTACACGCCCACGCTTACAAAGTGTGAATATATCTGAACCATATGAATGTCTTGTATTTTTTACCATCGCGGTTAGTGTTCTCCAAAGCAACGTGCCTACGAGGAAAGACGAAGGGAAAAGCAGCGGGAGTGTAAACGGCACCAGCGAGCGCCTCGGGGCAACAGCAAAGAATTATTCAAGTAATAAAAAAACACGGTTGATCCCCCCGTCATAGGAATCGGAATAACACGAAAGTAAAGCGTGCCCTTACAGAAGCAACTGAATGCTTACTGTCCATTGATATAAGAGAGTTTGCACTATATATATTGATGTCTGGCAGCTAATGGCGCCGTTTAACGTGTATGCACCCACCCACTTTGATGATTGGTGGTACATCTCCATCCAGACGACTAACGTCCATGTTAAATGATTAAACAAACTCTTGTGGTAGCTGTAGTAGTTAACGGTGAAAGCGTATTCAGAGAACGAGGTGTGATAGCCAGAAGAGCGTCGCATATTGGACGCAGAACTTGGTCGCCATCCCACGGCATGTTAAAATGTGATTGAACACCACGGCCGGACTAGAGGGAAACGCAAAGCGCGTCGTGCCGCCCCGGTAGCCCGGCCGCGATTTTTCTCGGGGCGAGCGCGTGAGCATGGAGCGCGGTGTTACAGCCAGGTGAGGCAGGCGCGCGTCGCAATTTTTGGTTTGTATTAGCGTGATGCTGAGCGAGGCCGGCGCTTTTGCGACGCTTGGGCAAAGGTCGCCACCTCGCGGTGTGTTAAGGCATTGACAAAATTCAACTTCTATTGAAAACGCCCCGAATGGGACGGACGCGTAACGCGTTGCAGGTGCTAGTCGCGGAGGCCACAGCAATGACCAATTACTTTACCTTACCACTCCCAGAGGTCAACACCACCCAGCCGACCGGGAGAGCGGTAGATATAAAAGGCGCGTTCGGAAAGCTCCAGAGTCTGTGACCGTGGCGCAGTGGATAGCGTGCCTGGCATCTGTTGTTGCGGACCGAGCGGTCGTGGGTTCGATGCCCGTTGACGGTACCTTTTTTTCTTTGCCATCTGATTGTGTATATTTTTTCGACGTCATTTCCGTGACGGAAATACGTCACTGAAGTCTTGGTGGACCCCGGCATAAAACACTTTCGTGTTTAAATGGCCCTAGGGCTTTCATATTTGGATATAAGACTGCTCATATTGCCCCTAGAAAACACGTCTTTCCAGCAATGCATTTCTGTTTAGAACTGAAGCCGACCATAAGGGCATGGGCGTAAGCTTGCTCTTTGTAAGCTGCTTGCCCCACATTGTGTGCGGCAACGAAGCCTACTCATAACCTCGATGGCGGTGTCGTCGTCGATGGTCGCGGTAGACTCTGCACGGTGGTTTGAACGTTGATGGGCCCATTCCTAACGTGACCTTTCATACCGGACCGGCCTCTGTGCCGTGTGCTAAACAACCTCTGTGCCGTGTTCTAAACAGCTTCGCTGGTCACCCAGCTACATAAAGTGGAATGTCTCCAGTGAAACCCCACCCCAGAGCTCGGACCCGCACATGGGTTTGGAAAATAAATTTTTTTCTCTCTCAATTTTTTCTCTGATGTGACACTTGTGCTCAGAACGCTGAAAGCAATAGCGAATATGAGACACGCACGCACGCACGCTCGCACGCGCGCACCCCCCCCCCCACCCACACACACACACACACACACACACACACATGCATGCACGCACGCACGCACGCACACGCACACACACAAGGCAGGAAGATATCTTCAAAGATAACCTGCAAAAAAAAACGTCCATGGGAGTAGCGTTCTACTGTAAAGGATTTAGCACGACTAAACATAGAATCAATAAATATCTGCATATGTTGCAGGTTAGCTGGCAGAACTAGGTTATTCAGCGAGTTTATATTTGCGGCAGCGAAGTGCGGGCGAAGAGTAAAAGTTGTAAAGGGCTGATTGAAAAATAGCGAAACACTCGTTTTGGGGCCTTATGCAAAATTATTGAATGATTGCCGTCGGAGGTCAGAGAAGAAATAAGGGCAGCAACCTGATATTTATTGTAATAGGGACAATGTTATGAATGATGTGCAACCGAAGATCGAGCTTTGTACGTTAATCAGGAGCTTTGGAAGAAAATATAAGAAATGTTGAATTTCGTCCACTGGATGAGAGAGTAAACTGAAGCGCGTACATTATTTGTCTTGTGCCCTGTGCGAGAGTATTAAACACGGCACCACGACTGAGTTGCACAGAGATCGAGTACGTGGGCGCATGTTTGCCGTAATTTGCGATGAAATTTTCAACTTTCTCGGTTGATATCGCCTTTTGTAAAACAAAAATAGTACAACATTAACGGAGTGGTATAAGCGCATCTCGAGAACTTGGCGCCAAGTTTGTCCAATATTCTGAAAGAGTCGAACACGCCACGAAGTATTGCTCCGCCGGAAAACACAGAGCATTTTATGACTGCCGGGCGGAAAATGTTTTGCGAGCGTCGACAGAAAATTACAGGCTTCAAGAACATTTTTTTTTCAACAAGCGTTATACGGCTGTTATCAGCAATCTTTCCTGCGCGTTGGGAGATTTGTATACAGAATACCCATGCTCGCATTCGATGGGAACGGAGGGCTCTTCAGCGGCCACGAGTCAAGAATGCTTATTTTTGCAGACATAAATATGACGTACTACACGTGGCAGTGGCTCTCTGGTCACACCATTGTCCTGCGCTTAACGATGAGGCAGTTGTCGTTATCGGGGCGCAATAATAAAAGAGAAATCACCGACGCTTACGATACTGCCTAATTCGAATTCTAAGCGCAGCCTCTTGTGGGGGCAAGGCCAACTGTGTTTGAAGTTTTGATTATCTGCAAGGTATCGACTACGCCATAAATCACAATTTTTGTATCGTAGGACCGCACCCACTAGCCATTATACGTCTTTCTGCAGATAAGTGAGATACCCTCTACACATCTGTATTATGTGCGCTTTGTTGATGCTGCATGCGGCTGATGACGCTGAAGAATTATGGCTGAGCGCTTTGCAGTGGGCGGGAAGCATTAAATCAGACACTCGTTGCGCAATTAGCATTGTGTGATGACTGGTTGTTATTTTACTCTTCTGCCACGCTATATCACATTGGTTAACAAGATTCCTTGCCCGGCATGACAACTGTACAGGGTCTTTTTGCAAATGAGCTTCAAGTACCAGCGTGGCGCTGTGGTAGAATACTGGACTGCCACGCAGAGGGCCCGGTTTCAAATCCCATTCGATCCTGAGTATTTTTTCTTATTTTATTGTTTCATGAATATCGTTACTTTTTTTTTCCATCGGTTACGCCACCGATGGCGACGGCGACGCCGCTCAACGCAGGAACGGGCGCCTAAGAGCTGCGCTCTAAAAAAAAAACGCGAATAGTTCCCCAGTACTGCTACTTTTTATTCTCTAACCCACTGTCACTCCTGTAGAAACTAGGCACCAGGGAAGCGAGCAGGTCCAGAAGTAGGGTTTTATACCCCTGTCACACTGGACGTTTTAATGTCATTCAAATGGAATGACATTCGCATCTAGTTACACTATGCTGCTGCTACACAGTGATATTTAATGTCATTAGAATCGAATGCATTAAGAAATCGAATGAGTTCGCAAAACTCATTCGCCGTCGCAGCCGAACCGAATGTATACTCTCTACCCCAGAGACTACTTAAAATGTGGCATTCAGCATTCCCAATTTGACACGCATTCATACAAACTCGCTAATAATGTTGCTTTTTTTTAGGCATCTCTCATTTTAACGAGAACAGGTGTACGCAAGGCTGCTGCAAAATCTTTTTACTCTCCCACTCAGTGGCGTCTGGCCGCCGGCGCTGTCGGTCGTAGCGTAAACAAACAGACGCCTGTGTGCACGTGTATCTACAGCGATGGCATCAGCTCCACGAGCGCACTCGATCCAGGCGGAGGCGTTTGCTCTCATAAGGCTATGGGAAGACAATTTTGCGCAGTTCCTTTGCAAACTGCTTTCACGTATGGACGCATGTGAGACTGCGTTTTGAAAGCGAATAAACGTGGAACACTCTGGGTTTCTGAGTGTGTGCTGTCGCACCACAAGACTGCCACGGGTGCCTCTGTCACTTCGCGTTGGGGAAAGCTTCAATAGACGCGGCACATCCTTTTTTTTTTTTTTCGTCACGCCGCGCATGCCTTAGGCGAACGCACTCCGCCTTGTTTCACATTCATACCCAACAGGCTGCGTCTTGATTCTTCTTCTATCTGAAGATCAATGAGTCTCGTCGACTGTCTTATGCGCTTTTCTCGCAACGCGAAGTACAAAGCAACTAAATGCTTTATTTGCTGCAGCTTAGCGTCGTTGTTCAGCGGCACTGCCATGTCAACCATGTTGCTTGTGTTCATGTTGCTACTGGCTAAGCGTCGTCTTGGCTTATTGTGGCCAGATATTATGCTATACAAAATTTTAACCGTTTATTTTTTTGTGAAGCGACTTCCCACATGTCTTTTAAAACAAATAACTTCACTTTTCTACAACTCTACATTACCTTCCTCAACTTTTCCGGCCATTTTTTGTCTGGATTAGTCGACAAAGGTATCATGAACGAATGACATTACTTTTTCCTGTGTAGCACCATCACGGATCGAATGGCATTCGTTGCACCGAATGACATTCGAACCTAATGACATTAACACCTCCAGTGTGACAGGGGTATTAGAATCTATAATGCACTAGCAGTTCCGTAAATAGGCGCAATGAGAAGAGATCTGTGACGGCTGAAAGATTGTAACATTTCTTACGAATTCCTATTTCTCATGAATTTCTACTCCAAAAAGTGTACGCCAACCGCCGAGCATACACCTCTGTTGTGGCACGACACAGCCTATCCTGAGGCACACGGCAATAAAACTCGATTAGGTACTAAGCTACTACGATCGCTTTAATGACGACATAACAAAAACACAAGAGGAAAACAGGTGCGTAGTGGGTCGCCTCTCCGCTTCCGCTTCGTCTTCTTTTCCTAGGTTTCAATATCTTCCGGGGCATTAGTTGTGTTAGCGCCGATATCCAGGTGTAAATCTTCTGCGCGGATCTTTCCGAATCCTTTCCGCTACCCAGGCGTAACAGGCACGCGCGAACAATTCCGTAATTGCCGAGGTAAAGTTTTTTAACTTTTGCCAGAGGCCAAATTAACTTTGTTTCGTTGGGTGTGTCCACAATCAATATGTCTTCCACTGTGAAGTTGCGGGAAGAGAGAGAGAAAAAATTTTTTATTTATGCAGGCCTAAAGGATCGCCCACGTTGGGTGGAGCAGTGCTAGAGAAACGATGACCTGATGAAAGAGTGAGCACATACTCGTGCTTCCAGCGTCTCCAGAAATAATTCAACAAACTTTGGCGGTGTTGTACAAACGGTGCGAATACTCCTTCGGATTGCTATGGTTCGTTGAGTTTTCCGCTGAATCTCCATCCGGCAAAGCGGTAAATTGTCGGCCTATTAGGAAGTGCGTTGGCGTAATCGCGGTTGGCTCACTGGCTTCGAGGCAGGCATAAGTACGTGGTCGGGAATTATTAGTGCTATGTACTATTAGCGCTCCCATTAGCTCGACGCGTGGTAAAGAAAGATCGCTTCAAAGAGGCGTGTCTTGATTTCGAAGCAATTAGACTTTTGTTTATGCTGCCGTTATCTAGCTCCAAAAGCTTTCGTGCTTGAGTCCGCAAATACGTGCATTTGAATCTGAATGATTTCAGCAGCCTTTAAAGTAAAACGTCAGAGAACATTCACCTTGGAAAGTGAACCAAATCATAATCTTCAGCTCTTTCGCTGCCCTGCTATATCATCTGAGAGCTCTTCGGGCCAGTCGATCAGTTGACGAAACAGAAACAGCATCATCGCCATCTTTTACATAAAGGGACGTACTCAAGCAGAAAGTTTGTATGTTTTGATTTCAAATGGCTTTTTGTACACGCAACACTTTTGGGTATCTTCGTTTAGAGTTTTTTGAGCATCATCATGGTTTTTCAGAATACCTTTACAGGGCCCTAAAATCCTGCGAGTTCAAAGATGAGAGAGTGGTTTCTTTCTTGCCTTAACTACACTTCCTAAGGTGCTGTCTCCACGTCGCCACTTCAATTTTTTCATAAAACACGTGGACGACGTCAGCACTTAGCGTTGATCCTATCACGATTTCGCGTTTTTCGGCTACACGATGTTATCTCCGCTTGCGGCGTTGAAAACGCACGAAACGAAGTGAACTCAATTCATCGCGCATGATAGTCATACACGACAAGGCAGAACTGGCGTGCGACTGCATGGTAAAGCAGGGTAGGTGACAATTCGCGATAGATACCTTTCGTATATGGACCAATGGAGAGTTTATTTCCTCATGACGTCACGTGAACAGACTGCTGGCGTCACGAATTGTGCCGAATAGGCGGGAAACACCAGGCGAGAATAACATGTTCGATCTTTGTATTTTCAGAGGTTGTTTAGGGGCCCTTTAATGTTCCTTTGTATGATTTGTCTCGTGCATACTGAAAGCAAAATGGCAATGTCAGTGCGAAAAAGGAGTGTTGCGTCAGAGAACAGAGCCCTTTCTATAGACCCTGTAACGCGCGGATTTGTACCATGCGTCACACAACGTGAATTGCACAACGAGTGGGTGGTTTAAAGGCCCACCCATTACAAAGCGCTCAGCTACATTTACTCATCATCATCAGCAGCCGGAGCATGGGCACTTCGCTACTTTGCAAAACAATGATTTATGGCGTAGTGGGCAATTCGCAACCGTATTTGCAGTAGGCATTCAAGGAAAGTTTTAAAATGCCAATGTTACGTGCACAGATGTTCCTTCCTTCGCGACACTTTTCAGGTGTCCACCGAAAAGCTAATCACGACCAGCGAATGAGAAGGCGATGGGAACGGGACACGATTACGCTGTCACGTTCCACTCCTGAAGGCGATACTCAAGCATCCTGCAAGTTCTTTCTTGACATTTGGGGTGATTATGTGTCGGTCGTTTATGCAGTTGGGACACGAATGCGACTAAGCTGCATGGTCGCCGTTACAATTCACACAGTGAAACGTCTCAATACAATTGTCCGAGGGGTGCCCTTGCACTCCACATTTTGCACTTGTTTGCTGACAACAGCAGCTCTGCGAGGCATGGCCGAATCGATGACAATAGAAACATCGTCTAGAGATAAGAATATGCGGCCGGATTGTTAACTTAAAGGAGTCATGAAGCACCCCTTGGGCTGATTGAAAAAACACGTCCTGCGGAAAGCTGACACGGCTATGAACTGCTCTGCCAAATATTACAGTCGTGCGCGCCGCGTAATGGCCACAAGCGGAGCGCGAAGTTGCCGTTTCCCCAGGCACCCTCTTTTCAAACAGAGGCCGGTTCTCACTCTCGTCGGTGGGCGGGGCGTCTGTCCGCTGTACGTAGCAAGAGACATAGCATGCTTATTGGCCGATAGCCGACGTAAATCGAGAGCGGCGTTCGGATCAGATGCGCTTCTTGCCGCGGGGTGCCACCACTTGCCGGCGCCGCACTCCTCAGTACACGGTAGCCGCACTCGCGCAAGCGAATCACAGCGGGAGAGCGATCGCGTTTCATGACGCGCGCTGGCGTAACTTCTTTCCCCCATGCCATCCCTCCCTGTCTAGCTTCCAGTGCGCTCGTCGGCACGAGAAAAGAGAGAAAGCGCTGGGAGCGTGCGCCAAACCCCCGTAACTCCGCTGATTCTTGACGGATTCGAGAAATTTTTGCGGCAATCGATTCGGGAGGCAGTACACTCCGATACTGAGGCCATTAGATCATTACTTGGAAAAGTGGTTCATGACCCCTTTAATATATTCTGTTTCGATGGTCGGGGGCAAGATAATAGCCTCGAACGTTAGTATGATCGAGATGCTTTGTTTGGATTTCCATGTTGTCACATGTAATAATTATTCGTTTTACATTGGTGGCATCCTGCTCTCTACATCTTTCTAGGAGTCAAGCTTCAGAAATGTCTAGGAGGTCTTCTTACACGAATCCGCGTGAGCTATTCATGAATCTCAAGGACGAGACAGAGATGTGTACTTTTCGAAATGCCACAATATTACTGTGCATCTCGTACTGGTGTTTTTCAGGGACCTCGAGAAGGTGGTTACCGCTCGCCGTTGTACTTGATTTTGCTACTATAAAGGAAGACATCGATCTGGATGGTTCTGGAGGATTCACACTTTGGATTACTTGGAATTTCTGGTTGGTTTCTTTAGGTTGGGTCAAAGAAATTGGTTCATCGGTGCCTTCCCTGTTGCGAGGGCCACGATCTTCAGGTAGAACAATGGGAAATGCGGGTGTTCCCATAGCAGTGTTTGTTTCGGTAACAATGGCGGCGACTTACCTCCGAGCACAACTAGAGGACGCTGGAGCAATTAATGTGTAAGGCTGCGGGCGCCAGGCGTTAATTGCCACCACAACCAAATCGCATATGATGTCCAAGGGAAGGCGTACACATACGGTTAACCCAAGGTGTCTATGAAAGTGAAGTAACAGAAGAGAAGACAGGACAGTATAAAAGGACGTAGGAAAGGAAAAGGCCAGAGAGCGGATAAAAAGGCGACCGCCGTACACGTGAAGCCAGGGCGAAAGGGGCGTGTTCCCACGGCCAGGGGGCTTTAAAGGTCCAATCACCCGGCATCGCCTCAACTCACAGGCTCTTGTTTGGCCCGGACACGGCTCAGCGACGCACGGCTTGAGTGGAAGGGGGTCGATCCCCACCGTTAGCTCACGTCCGTGACGTCGCTTCAATCCAAACGCCTGCAGGAGCAGACGGCCCTTCGGGCTTCCTATCTTACATGTTCTCATTCATTGATCAACATATCACCACATAATTTGTGAAAGTGTATAGTTTCTGAGAATAGGGCTTTATTAGTGTATGGTGACTTATTGTTTTCCTTTATAGCGTCTCCTGAAAGAAGCCAGCACGAAGGCGCGCACTAAATTCTTAACGCGAGAGAGTCTTGTACTCGCTTCCTAAATGATCGAGCTACAATGGAAAACGTTGTTGCATTTCCTTTGACCGGTTACATGGCGTGCAACAAACCTTAACGCCTCCTATCCCTAACCTTCCCCTTCCTCTAACCACATTAGTGAAATGACAAAACGACTGGGCGGTCATTAAGAGGTCATTTAGCTAAGTTAGAACATTATACAATGTCCATTACTTTATATCGCAAAGCGGTGTCAAAACGCTCGCCTTTTCGGCTCATTCAAGAAAAGAAATTAAGGAAGCGTTGCCCCCACGGCGAGGGAGGTTTTCGCAACCACGCGTCCTCCCGACACTATACCGCTACGCTGAATATAAAGGTTGGTGGCCGCGTATATATGCGATGATTAGGCGTCTCGACGCCGCCGTTGGGCTATAAAGCAAGTGGAAACGACCGCAAGGAAAGGAAAGCGAATTATGATGAAGACGGCCCTATGCGCAGCAAGAAATTATAACAAGGACGATATATATACGCGCATATATACACAGAAAATTTCGAGACGGAGAAAATGAAGCGTGAGTCATTACTGCCATAAATCATCGATGCGAGCCGGCGGTTGGAACGTTGCATAAGCCGACGACGCGGCGAGGTTGATATTTGAGAAATTAACGAGCGCATATTTCATCGCGGCTCGGAGTCAACGCAGAAGATGTTTCGCTGCAGGAGAAGACGCGCTCGTTTTTTTTTCTCTCTTTTTTTCATTTCCTTTATTTTGCCGACGGCGTGTTTTAGTACTCCGTATTTTCTTATGTTCGAGTTCTTTTCTTGCCGTCTGGCACGAGCCGTCGCCGCTGACCGCAAACTTTAATCTCGTTTCCTCGCTTCATGAACATAAGAATATAAAGCGCGAACGCTTCTTTCTGCGCGTTTGAAATCACTGCCTGCATCGTTTCGGGTTGCACGCAACAGGACAGCGGGCGTCAGAAGTATACGGATTGTGAGTTACCGCAATGCTTCATCTACACCGCCTGTTCCCCTCCTCCCTTTCTCCTGCCATGCAGCATGTTGCGTGGCAGAAGCGTAGAATCGCGCCAGGCGTCAAGACATGTGAATTGCACAACGAGTGTGTGGTCTAAATGTTCACCCATTACAAAGCGCTCAGACATATGTAATCATAATCATCAGCAAAAGCATCAACAAAGTGATCGGCTGCGTAGGTTCCCGTGTTGTCTTACGGACGCGTAGTGGGTACTTCGCTGATTCGCAAAGAGAAGAATTACGGCGCATTGGGCCCTCCGCAACTGTAATTGCAGTAGACATTCCAGGATAGTTTTAAACGGCCAATGTAGCTTGCACAGATGTTCCTTTCCTTGCAGCATGGCGAAGGTGCCCACCGAGGAGCGAAGCCAGGATACCGATAGAGAAGGCGATGCGAACGGGGCCCGATAACGCTACCACGTTTTACTATTGAGGCAAAGCTCAAGCGTCCTGCAACATTTTGGATTTAACGTATACATATGCCCCTTTAAATCTTTTCGTTTGACCAGCATGCGTCTTTTTGCCGCGACATGAGCCGTCTTGTCTAGCTTGCTGCACGAGCGTGGCATTTCGTGCACGGTCTTAAATTTGTAGTGAACCAGGGGTGAATAGCACGGGGATCACCAATTTCCCTGGCGCAAACGTTTCTGCTCCCTAACAAACGAAACGCAGCAATCATACACATATTAGCTGTAAAAAATCGAAAGTGGTTTCCTTCCATGCAAAACATCCTCTAAGTGTGATTTGCCTACTTTTTTATTATTCTCGGTGTGCTAAAAAGGGGTTACATTATAGAAGTTACATTACGGAAGTTACATACCGATGCACCTTTGATGGAAGTATGGCAATTTAATCATTCAAGCATGTAAAGCACCGGAAGCACTTCTTAGCCTGAAGTTTGCGCCTAATTGCTCATTCGTCACTGTTTCGATAAAGAATATCGCGCCGTTGTCGTGATATAGCGACGTTGAGATAAAAACTCCGATTCAAACATTTCTTCTTTTTTTCTCGCACGAACTCTGCCATCAAATCGTACGTGATATGTGTCGCGTGTTTGAATCGTTTTTTTTTTTTTTCACTCCATGGTTGCCCCATTTTATAAGTCGAGATTTCCTCTTTTACGGTGTAGCTTGCTTTGTCGCCCCTGCTGGTCACGCGCTATCTAGCAAATGTAAAAAAAAAAAATAAAAAAAAGGAAGAATGCAAGTGAGAAACCAACACTCAAACTAAAATAACGTGATTCGACTACGGACGGCAGAGGGCGTAAAAAACGGTGGGTGCGCTTCTGGCCCTGCGACGAGAGCGCAAATACGAGGCGACAGTTCGGTTGACAAGCGCGAATACAGGTGTGACCTTTGCGTTTAGCGTTTTCCTTTTTTTTAAAGATAAAAATCTCCCTTCTCTTTTTGCACGCACGGAGACACCTGCTCTGCTCACCTGCGCGACACGCTTAAGCGCGCCGACAGCGTCAGTCGCCCTCACTTACACTTTTCCGCGTGAGCGAGGGGATAATCGCAGAAATCAGAGCAATTAGAGCAATTAGCTTGCGCGGCCTTCGTGTTCTTCCTTTTGCCAGACGCGTTTTCCATAGCGCAAGATCGCCACCATTAGAGGCCTTAATGCATCGCGTCATTTGTAACTGAAAAAAAGAGGGGGGGGGGGGAGGTCATGTGCAGACTTTGAGGCTGCTTATGCTGGACACGTTTGCAACCTTTTGTATTATTCTTTAGATTTAGGCGGAAGTGGTGGTGATGGTACTGCCCCCCCCCCTCCCTACCCCTCCCCCCCCCCCCTGTTTTTTTTTTCTTCGAGGTGCGAGTAATTCGGGCGTGCAAAGTCAGCGTCATGTATTCGTTGATTTTACTCGCTTTCTTTCTGCTTCTGGGGTATAGGGCAGCTGCGTGCGTTTGCCAGTGGCTTTTAGACATGAGGTTTTTATGTTACTCTGCCCGCTAATGATCCATGAGAACGTGCTTGATTCGTCTAGTGCAAAAGAGATCAACGCTATAACACCGAGCGCTCGAGAAGAAAAAAAAAGTCATGAGTTAAAGCACACTCAGAAGGACTATGCTAATCTGTTGGACATTTCTATTAGGGTCTGTGTAAGTTAGGCTGTTAAACTTATTTAATGCGAGTTTACCTTAAATAGTTGCAGGGGAATTTGTTTTGCGATTATAAAATATTCGTAGCTGTGCGTGTATATAGTTTTTTTTTTTTGCTAGAGACTGACACCTCGGCTCTAGTATGACTAACGTTAGGTGGTATTTCTGTTATTCATCCCTTGAATCACGTATACTCAGGCCATTGCTTTGCCTGCCTCACAAAATAATCGACGGCATACACCCGGACTCCCTGCCAATCAGTCGTTCACCGCGTGTACCTCACCGTCTGCAGAATCATCTCGGCTATCAGCGGATATTTGGGCCGAACCATTTCATTTAGTTTAACTGCATTATCAGGTGCAATTCAGTATTCGAATGGCCAATGAGCCGATATCGTGAATATTTCTCATCCTGTACACCGAAGAGTACGTTTAAGTATGGTTATATCAATAATGCGTCTCCAGTAAATATACCGTATATCTTTGAGTAACAATGGGGAAGCTGCAATCACCGTTTTTCTTTTCCTTCGTTTCGTTATAGTGACATTTATATTGTCGGCGCTCGCTAGCGCTGTAAAATTTTTCTGTTCTTCTTATGTTTGTTATTTATACATTATCCTCCCTTCACGCAAGAGAAGTAATAGCAGAGACGAAAAGGCAGGGAGGTTAACCAGTTTAGGACAACCGGTTTGCTACCCTACACATGGGAACAGGATGGGCGACACTCAAAGGTGGAGAGGAAAGAGAGTTCGTGATTGAGCGTAGTAATTATGAAATCATGGAAAAATGAATTAGAGTGCTGAGGATGAAAAAAATGACTGGCCGCCGGTGGGGACAGAGCCCAAAACCTTCGCATTACGCGCGCGATACCGGGCAACCGAAATACGACGGCACTCGTTTCCCCGTCCACTTTCTAAGTTATTTATTTATGCATAACTCTGGCAGTGTTAGCCAGTGTGAGCCGTGGCCATAGCGGCGAATGTTCACCATTGTTTTTGCCAGAGGGCGTCGCGTAATACGTGATCCTCTACGAAATGGCAGCTCACCAACAAACCCTCTCATGCTACCTACACTCTTAAAAAAAAGAGAGTCAAAAGGGAGTCACGTCTGCTTGACTCTCTTTGTGGCAGCCGATGACCACCTTTTTTTCTAAGGGGAGTCACAATGCTCTGGTCGACGCTCCTGAATGAAATAGATGACTCCCTTGCTCCAAGGGAGTCAGTGATGGTTCTGCATATACAGGGTGGGTTTTTTTTTAAAAGAAAGCTTCACTGGCTGCGACCAAGATACAGTTCGCTGCTTTGGCTTGTGGTATACCGAAAAATTTTGGTTGAGAATATATAGCATGGGATCGTAAAATGTGGAATTACGCACGTATTGTGTTATGGCTTCAGTTACGATATTGCTGAAACGGCGCTTCGAAAACGTCTACAAGTAAACAGGGTTCTTAAAAAATCTTGCCCCCAAGCGAAACATTGAGAGTTATGACAACGTTTAACAATGGCAGCGCTGACAAATTTGCGAATCTTCGCACGTTTGCAAGCGAGGTTTGTAGATTCCTACGACAGCATGTATGGCAGAAAACATACATTTATTAGTGAAATGGACGTGCATGGTGTTGAACGCACTGGCGATCGGGAACACATCTAACTCGACGGCCGTAAAAACATGTGCCGCAAAGCTGGCATGATAACCGCGCAGACCGGTTATCAAGGCGACGCTTTACCGCGTCTCCTAAAGAGCGACAATACTACCAGAATTATAGCGCGCGTGGTCATCATTTCTGCCCGCCACAGCTAAACTATATCTTCACAATAATCCGCGCGGGCCACCAAATCGCTCAGCAAACGTTGAGCGCAGCTAGGCACGCACACACGGCCTCACCGCACTCTCCCTAGCCCCTAGAGCAGGGGATGCACGTTCACCTGCGCCCCCTCCCACCGTACAGCCCTTACAGACACACACAGGGCACGCTTCGCCTCCTCCACCCTGATATTATTCAATAGAGCTTTAATATAGCACCAAAACAAAACCGAAACCATGTAGGCGTTCGTGGAGGCTACTTTAATCCAAAGCCGAAGCCAAGCCGAAGCCATCAATACGAGACAGCCATTTTGGCGTCGTTAGACGGCATTGTTCGTGATCCGTCTCGTTGTGGTCGTTCTTTAGTCCGCCAGAATAATCTGTGTCGTCAGGCGTGATTGCAAGTGATTGTTTTGCGTGACTTTCTTCGTGCTATGCATTCGTGGCGTAGTATTGTATCGTCGGCTCGCTCTTGCCGTGTCTGGCTGATCGTTTTGCGTGACTTTCCTTCCGTGCTATGCATTCGTGGCGTAGTATCGTGTCGTCGGCTCACGCTTGCCGTGACTGGCTGAAGCAGTGTCTCTCAGTGTTTGGGAAAAGCAGCCTCCGGACGGAGAAGTCCCTGCAGTAAGCTTCGTTTCGTCGTGAACTTGCCTGAGCAAGATGGCAGCGCATGACGGATCCCAGTGGCACCGACAGACGAAGCCTGTGGACGACGCTCCTACGGTCGTTATAGATTTCAGGTGAGTTCTGCCGGCTTCTGCCTACAACTCTTTTATTCGCTTCACACGTAGCTTTGCCACTTGTCTTTCTGATGTTCCAGTTGCGCGGATTTTGCTATCGTGTTTCAATGGCTTGGCAACGACGAAAACCGCACTGAACTATCCAGTAGCGGGTAAAACGGAGTGGTGCGCGCCAATATCGTGTTTCCTTATTCCATACATGCCAGAAAAACATGAAATTGCGAGTTGAAATCTCGGTTGCAAGTCGAGTGTGGTGACACGTAGAGCAACGTTGCACCGATATATATTTGAAGGGTAAGTAAGATCAGCTGATCAAAATCAATCTAATGCACCCGGCCCGAACATGCCTGATATCCAGATCATGATTTTGGCTCGTGAAACTCTAGAATTTAGTGTTTCTTTCCTTTGCTACCCAGACGTTGAAACACGTTTAATACGTATTTATTCGCTGCATATTCGAACTTCTCGCCGTGTTTGCTTGTTTGTTTGTTTGTTTGTGTGTGTGTGTGTGTGTGCGTGCGTGCGTGCGTGCGTGCGTGCGTAACTGCTATAAAACTTTGATGCAATAGCTTTTGTAGCACGGTTTCATTTAATTGAAACAGTGGTGACTTGATCTTATGATGCTAAAAATTATCATGCAACAAAGGTAAATGTGAGTTCACTTCAAAGTTGTAGTTTTTTTTTTGTCCACAAACTGCATACGAGCATAACCTCATCCTCCTGTGATACTTGCTTTGTCTAATTTGGTGTGGTGCTAGTACCTAATAGTAAACACAACACCGGCTAGTAATAATGGCAGTAAACATACTGCTCAAACGCTGTGTTGCGTGGATATTGGATGCCTTTGTTATACCAGCCGTGGTTCAGTTCGTTATTATTTTCAACACAAAGATACAGTCTACAGTGATGTTGTGGGCAGTGGACAAAAATCCTTTAAAATGGACTTGGAAGCGTTACGCTGCGAAGCCCAAGGACGCGGGTTCTATTCCTGACCCCGGCAGCTGCATTTAAAAGGGGGCGAGATACAGAAACTCCCATGCCCTCTGATTTGTGCACGTTGAAGAACTTCAGGTAGTTGAAATTAATCCGTGATCTCCCACTATGTAGCACCGCTTAATCGCATTGTGCTTTTCGCTCATAAATCTCTACCAATTATTACTTCGCCATTATACCTCGAAACACTCGCTGTATCCTATTTGAATTCTATTCGCCATAGTCTGCAATGAATATTTAGCACTTTTTACAGCAGGGTACCTCATTTGACATTCTTTTACAATGCACCTTAATTGTCCCAATTTCATACCATAATCAGCTGTTGTTTTTAATATGTATATAAGTCACTTCAGCACTGTTCCTTTTTGTTTGACCGCTTCTCATCACCTCAATTGTTTGAGGTTTGAGGTGATGTTTGTGCTGCACAGTTTGCCCGAGTTTGCTCCCAACCCTCTATACTGGTCAACGCTGGCTGGTGGGTTGTCCTTCCAGACAAACGGAAAAACGAGACCTTTGACTGTTGATATAGATCTGAAGAAAAAACGGCACATTAGGCCTTTAGAATAGCTGCACCTTCGTGCAGCTGTTCTGAAGCCAGGCACTAGAAGGGCACGCTCATAATGATGCGACAGAAAGAAGGCAGTGAAGGCAAGCCTAGTCTTGTCGTACATTCACCATATTTCGTGTAGCTGTATACACATTTTGCCGTTTTCTTCGTTAAACTAATAATAACATTTGGCGTTTAACATCCCAAAACCACGATATGATTGAGAGACGCCGTAGTAGAGGGCTCTGGAAATTTCGACTACCTGGGGTTCTTCAACCTGCAGCTAAATCTAAGTACACGGGCCTCAAACATTTTCGCCCCCAACGAAAATGCAGCCGCCGAGGCCGGGACTCGATCCCGCGACCTACAGGTCTTCGTTAAAATACTTCTGGTCTAGTGGTTATGGTGCTCTACTGCTGACCCGCAGGTTGCGGGATCGAATCCTGGCCGCCGCGGCCGCATTTTCGATGGAGGCGAAAATGGTTTAGACCCGTGTGCTTAGATTTAGGTGCACGTTAAAGAACTCCAGGTGGTCGAAACTTCCGAAGCCCTCCACTACGGCGTCTCTCATAATCTTATCGTGGTTTTGGGACGTCAAACCCCGACAATTATTATTATTATTAAAATACTGCTGCCATGCTATACAGGGTGATATTTTTTTCAGACAGTACATATCTTTTATAAAAAAATTCTATGACAGTCACGCTCCAGTAGTACTCTAGTTCGAGGCGGAAATATTCTGCCGCAACAAAAAATGCGTTGACGGGACTAATTAACAAAAACCCGTTAACTAATTTTTATTTATTGACTTGAGGGCAGTTGTTTATATTAGAAATTTGTATTGCGTGCCACTTTATGGTATACCCATTTTTCAGAAATCATGAGTTTTACGTAACTCGAGATATTTATTGTGAAATTTTAAGGGCTAAATCAAAACTGATCGTGTCCGGCACACAGAAAACGCGGTTTTTCTGTTACGTCAGACCGGAGCTGCCGGCGACAAGGGAGTGACGAAATTTGAATGAAGGCGCGTCGTGGTCGTACCTTTTCGTGAAAACTGGCAAGTCATCTAACTTGCGTCAGCGGATCGCCTTACCTTTGCATGTGGCGTTTGGTGCTCATTTGTTTCTTTCGAGATGCGCGCATCCGAAACGGCAGTAATATCAACCTTTTCTTTCTACTGTTTACAGATAAGTACCACACATCGCACCCAAATAATAAGCTGTTTACTTGTGTATTTCTGAATGCTTGCAGATTTTCCTGATCACATTCTGCTTCGGCCCACCTTCATTAAACTATCATCACCTTCTTTTCACGTGTAGCTCCGAGCTTACGTAACAGAGAAGCGACGTTTCCTGCGCGTCAGGCGCTATCAGTTTCGATTTCGTCCTTGAAATTCAAGGATGAATATCACGAATTACGTGTAACTTTCGCGATTAAAAAAAATGTGTATGCCATAAATTGGCACGCGATACAACTTTCTAATATAAACAACTACCTCCAGGTCAGGAATTAAAAGTTAATTAATGAGTTTTTGTTAATTAATCTCTTCATTGCCATTTTAGTTGCAGCAAACTATTTCCTTCTTGACATAGAGTGTGTGCGCGAAAACATCTTGAGCGTGACTATTATACAATTTTGATAAGAAATATGCGTTCTCTAAAAAGACATCCTTCTAATTATACGGAGGTCATGCAGCGGAAACAGTTGCAGCTGGCTAAGGGAGTAACAGACCCTCAAAGTACAGCAAAGTTAATGAGTATCCCTGGTTTTGTTCATTGCCATGACACTTCATGGAATCTGGTGTGTGAGCGCTGCCCTTGTCAGATTAAAAGGTGATCGATCTGTCTGTCATCATGTGTTTATTTTTGTGCACTTGACTATTTCAGGTTGCTTCAAGACTGCACATTGAAGCTCTACAGCTGCATTTGACCAGGAAGCCTCCTTGGAAACTTCGTGTCTCGAGGTAGTCAAGACGTGTCCAAGAATTCGGAATAGCCACGCTTAAGGTCTGGCCGTGAGTGGTCTCGAATCAGTGCAACCTGCTGTCCTTTTCGCCAGAATGCCACCTGACCCTGACATGGTCTGGGAACACGACACTGCACGCAAGCTGTGTCACCTATTGGGGTCCTGTATCTCAGATGACTACACGAGAATGCTGTACTACATGAGAGCTACACATGTTGCATGTTTTGCGCTGTATGCCACATAAAATATGCAATGGATGTCGCAAAGAAGTGCTTGATGGCTGGTCATTGATTCCTATTCATAAAAACTGACTGCTGGCTATGCTAATGTTTATGCCAGGTCTAGTATATTGCCGCATTTGACAGTAATGAATGATGTTAGCGAAACTATTGCTTTTCATATCTCACTCATTCTGACAGTAATGTGTCTCGCTGTATTTCTGGACGGTGTTTCTGTATTTCAGTTCTGTACAGAACTCTCCATACCACCGCTAAATATATATATTTATATATATCATACCTTATATATATAAGGTACTTGACACACGACGTACGTTTTAGCATTAGCATAGTGCTAAAACGTACGTCGTGTGTCAAATGCCTTCCTACAGCATCAGGACCTCCGTGATCTTTCTGTAGCTCTTATATTTAAGGGTCATTCCATGCCAAGTGTTCCAGACGTGGCGCTCGCACATCGCAGATTTTGCTGATAAAATTTGTGCCTTTTTCCTGTGCCACATGGAGTATTGTGGCAAAACATTCTTGCTCGAAAAAATTTTTGACGGTCCTGGCGCCCCCTCGAATTTCTCTTCTATTTATTAAACTGTACCTAATAGAAAAATGTGTATAAAATCTACTTTTGTGTGTTGAGCTTCTAAACTGCGCTTGCGCTATCGCAGAGGTTCTGTTTAGTTGTCCCATTCATTATTTCCGAATTTTTGTGTTTCACTACCAGCTACGTAGTTTCAAAAACTACAAAAATCTTCAAAGTTCGTGAATTTTTCTTGAGCTATCTGGAACTCACCCTAACCAATATTAATAATAGCCTGATTTCCAGGAAAGTGTATTTTAGTACAGAAATGTTTAGGGGTAAAATAGACTTCAAATCTTTCCGAAAAAAAATTGTGAAATTAGAGAAAATGTACGATTTGTTGCATGTTTGACCATATTTTTCATACTGATGCGGTCAAAGTAAAAATCCTCGTCATGCGGCGTTTGATAAAAGACTTCATCGTTAAGTAATGAAAAAAGTCTTATCAAATCGTTTTTTTGTTTTAAGGAAGAAAATAATTTTTAATTTGGCCCTCCGAACGCGCAGTGCATTTCATTTTGTTGCCACTTCGCCGCAAAGCACGTGGTAGCCCTTGCAGCTGACACTCGTCACAGGCAACGGCCAGATGCGAGATGTATGTCAGTGGCTCGTGAGTGGTCAAAAGTCTTGTCACGTTGATGTCAGGGCGACGAGTACCGAGAGCAGCCTATGGCGTCGTTGGCACATTGTGCTAGAGGCCGTCTGTACAACACGTATACCCTGAGAAAGAAGTGTGTACAGTGTGCATTATTTCTTTCAGTATGTGTATGCTAGTTGTGCAGACGTCCCTCTAGGACATTGTGCCAACGACTCCACATGCTGCTCTCGGGCGTCCATACTTCCCATTGGGCCCGCCTAGCAAATGCACATTGTAACGCAAATTCATTACTCGTCGCCCTGACAGCGCGACAAGACTTTCGACCACTCACGAGCCGCTGACATACATCTCGCATCTGGCCGCTGCCTGTGACGAGTGTCAGCTGTAAGGGCGACCACGTGCTTTGCGGCGAAGTGGCAGCAAAATGAAATGCACTGCGCGATCGGAGGGCCAAATTCAAAAATTTTCTTCCTTAAAACAAAAAAAAAATGATGTGATTAGACTTTCTTCGTTACTTAACGATGAAGTCTTCTATGAAACGCTACACGACGAGGATTTTTACTTTGACCGCATCAGTATGAAAAATACGGTCAAACATGTGACAAATTGTACATTTTCTCAAATATCACAATTTTTTCGGAAAGATTTGAAGTCTATTTTACCCCTAAACATTTCTGTGCTAAAATACACTTTCCTGGAAATCAGGCTATGATTAATATTGGTTAGGGTGAGTTGCAAATAGCTCAAGAAAAATTCACGAACTTTCAAGATTTTTGTAGTTTTTGAAGCTACGTAGCTGGTAGTGAAACACAAAAAAAATCGGAAATAATGAATGGGACAACTAAACAGAACCTCTGCGATAGCGCAAGCGCGGTTTCGTAGCTCAACACACAAAAATAGATTTTATACACATTTTTCTATTAGGTACAGTTTAATAAATAGAAGCGAATTTCGAGGGGGTGCCATGAGTGTCAAAATTTTTTTCGAGCAAAAGTGTTTTGCCACAATACTCCATGTGGCACAGGAAAAAGGCACAAATTTTATCAGCAAAATCTGTGATGTGTGAGCGCCACGTCTGGGACACTTGGCATGGAATGACACACGCGCGCGCGCGCGCGCGCGCGCGCGCACACACACACACACACACACACACACACACACACACACACACACACACACACACACACACACACACACACACACACACACACACACACACACACACACACACACACACACACACACACACACACACACACACATATATTGAGAGAGCGTAGGCATGGGCAAGTTGGTAATTCATGTTTGACTTTTTGAGCGCGCAAAAGAACAGGGACGAAAAACGACGCGGACACAGCGCTGACTTCCAACATATGCTTTATTTTCTACAGTGGTACATATATATATAGACAACAAAAAGCAACGCACGCAGGCGCATTGTACAGGAAGGCTTCATGTAAAACCACAAATAAGTATGCATGATAAGCAATCAAACAACCTGATACCGGATTTTTTTCTTCTTTAAGAGATCAAGCGGTCATTCCTGACTACCACTATCGTCTAGTCACCCTGTGGGCCTTGCTTAGAAAGTCTAGTTCTTTTTTGGATAGCTCAATTGAAGGTGCACTAATGCACATGTCTCCCAAACTTGCAATCTTCGCCACTTCAATTATCTCACGTGTTGTTTGTTCCTGGCTCCTTCCTGTCGCAGTGCACTGCGAATACATGGGATCGCACCCACACTTCCTGCAGTGGAAAGCCAAATGTCCCACACTTCCAGTTCGCACGTTATTTGCGTGCTCACGCAGCCTGTCATTGGCACACCGTCCCGTCTGCCCTATGTATTTCTTGCCACAGGACAGCGGTAACTCATAAACGATGTTGTTCTCACATTTCACAAAGCTTTCTTTGTGCTTTTTTTGGCACCTGGGTTTTTCAGAACCACTGTAGGAGGCCTTGCACAGATTATAAAGCTTGTTTGGTGCTGAAAGGACGACTCTTACGTTGGCGTTGTTTCCTATCTTTTTCAGCCTATGTGAGACATCGTGAAGGTACGGTATGACAACGCATTTCTGCTTGACAGGCTCCGTTTCTGGTGAAGCCTGCTCCTCACCCTCGCGAGCATGTTTGACAGTCTTGAGAAGACCCTCCGCCACAGATGTGACGACATACTGAGGAAACCCCGCCTTTTTCAGGCGGTCAGCTTGCGCCTGGAAACTACACGAACACTTGTGAGGACATGAGCGGCGAAGCGCATTCATTAGGGTTAATTTTGCAATACCCCTTTTAACTAGCTTGGAGTGGCCCGAAGAAAACGGCAGAAGCGGCTTATTGGCCCTAGGCTCGTACGACCAGCAGACCTGGTCTCGCTCGAAGAACATTCGTATGTCAAGAAAACGCAAGGCGTTGTTTTGCGGCATTTCATGCGTGACTGCGAGCGGTTGCAGGAAACGCGTGAACAGATCAAGTACGTTTGAAGAATCATTGCCAAATTCGCCTGGACTTGATTCTAGAAAGACAACGTAGTTGTCTACATATCTAAACACCTTCTTTACATTTGTGCCTGTTAGCTCTGTTTCTAGTTTCTAGTAACAGGCACAAATGTAAAGAAGGTGTTTAGATATGTAGACGACTACGTTGTCTTTCCAGAATCAAGCCCAGGCGAATTTGGCAATGATTCTTCAAACGTACTTGATCTGTTCACGCGTTTCCTGCAACCGCTCGCAGTCACGCATGAAATGCCTTGCGTTTTCTTGACATACGAATGTTCTTCGAGCGAGACCAGGTCTGCTGGTCGTACGAGCCTAGGGCCAATAAGCCGCTTCTGCCGTTTTCTTCGGGCCACTCCAAGCTAGTTAAAAGGGGTATTGCAAAATTAACCCTAATGAATGCGCTTCGCCGCTCATGTCCTCACAAGTGTTCGTGTAGTTTCCAGGCGCAAGCTGACCGCCTGAAAAAGGCGGGGTTTCCTCAGTATGTCGTCACATCTGTGGCGGAGGGTCTTCTCAAGACTGTCAAGCAGAAATGTGCCGACATACCGTACCTTCACAATGTCTCACATAGGCTGAAAAAGATAGGAAACAACGCCAACGTAAGAGTCGTCCTTTCAGCACCAAACAAGCTTTATAATCTGTGCAAGGCCACCTACAGTGGTTCTGAAAAACCCAGGTGCCAAAAAAAGCACAAAGAAAGCTTTGTTAAATGTGAGAACAACATCGTTTATGAGTTACCGCTGTCCTGTGGCAAGAAATACATAAGGCAGACGGGACGGTGTGCCAATGACAGGCTGCATGAGCACGCAAATAACGTGCAAACTGGAAGTGTGGGACATTTGGCTTTCCACTGCAGGAAGTGTGGGTGCAATCCCATGTATTCGCAGTGCACTGCGACAGGAAGGAGCCAGGCACAAACAACACGTGAGATAATTGAAGCGGCGAAGATTGCAAGTTTGGGAGACATGTGCATTAGTGCACCTTCAATTGACCTATCCAAAAAAGAACTAGACTTTCTAAGCAAGGCCCACAGGGTGACTCGACGATAGTGGTAGTCAGGAATGACCGCTTGATCTCTTAAAGAAGAAAAAAATCCGGTATCAGGTTGTTTGATTGCTTATCATGCATACTTATTTGTGGTTTTACATGAAGCCTTCCTGTACAATGCGCCTGCGTGCGTTGCTTTTTGTTGTCTATATATATATATGTACCACTGTAGAAAATAAAGCATATATTGGAAGTCAGCGCTGTGTCCGCGTCGTTTTTCGTCCCTGTTCTTTTGCGCGCTCAAAAATGTCAAACACACACACACACACACACACACACACACACACACACACACACACACACACACATATATATATATATATATATATATATATATATATATATATATATATATATATATATATATATATATATATATATATATATATATATATATATATGTATATATATATATATATAAAATGCTTAACAATGGTGGTGACGTGGCTAAGGACTACGCATTATTCGCAGGATGTTGTGCCTATAGTTTAGGTGCTTACTGATAAAACAGTAGGTTGTCATTACAATGTGAACATGTATGAAATGGCATGAAGTGTTTAAAACCGATTCAGAAAATAATTTTACGAATCGCAGAAATTTCAGTTTGTTTATAGGAATTCATTGTAGGATGAAGGCATGCAGACGTGAAAGAGAAAAGACAGACAAACCAAACGCTAGCGTTTGAGCTGTCCGCATCTCTTCTGTTTCCGTGTTGCATGGCTTACTTTCTTCTAGAATCAACATTTTTTGTTGTTTTACGCGAGCGGAAATTGTTCTGAGACTCATCTATATAAACTTCGAGTAGTATTTTATTTCCCCCGGAGGAATCGAGTGCAGCACTGTAAAGTTGCTACAAAAACTTGTTGCGGCTGTCATGCAACCACCACAGTGTTCCTGTTTGAGTAAACCCGGTGGAAGTGCCTTGTTGAGTAACAAGAGGTAGCGGCACCAACTTTCGTCGATTGTCAGATAAAAACCCTAATGGTGTTCGCTCTGATTTGAAGTTCTTTTGAAATTCTTGATCAATCTCTATAAAACTTGTTTAGCTAATGTGTATTTGTACGCTGATTTTGAAAATGCAAATATTTTTTACTATTATATGTCGTGTTAATAAGTATATCAAACATTTCATGTGCCATGTTAGGCCTGCACGAGTTACAAAGTAAGCATATCACAATAATATGAAATGGGAACTGTATGCAACATAACCAGAATGCATGTCCTAAACCCACTTAACAATAGTCATAGTATGCTAAACATTGACCAGTAAGTGTATGTCTAGCTGGTGATTCGCTCACGAGAGTTCAATATTACGTAACTTTTAACTCAAATGGGTTTAAAACGCGAGTTCGTATGTGGGCTAGTAGGTTCATGAACATTATGCCAGAACAGCGCAACTCCTTTAAAACTATTGCATACAGTTTTTATCCCCTAACTATAGCGATATGTCGATTTACTTTGTAACTCCAAGATTGGAAAGGCTTGCTCATCAAGACACATGAAATTTTTGTGTCAAAAGTTTTCTTCCAGATAATTGTATATTTGAAATCGCCACATCAGTAAACCTAAACTCAGCAAGTTTCATCAATATCGACCAAGAAGAAAAATAAACGCATTATTTGTTGCAGAGTGTCTCATTGAGTACCACGAAGTGGTCACACTGACTCTTGCCAGGGGAGTCATGTACACCACTGTCCTTAAGGACAACGGAGTCAAAGGAACGCTCCAGTGGGGGTCAGCGTTACCATGGCAAAGGGGTCACCCTGACTACCTATAGGTACTAGCGGGAAATAAAAGGTAGTCGCGTAGACTCCTGCGTTGGGAGTAATACATACTCTCTCTCTGCTTGCGAAGAAGGGAGTCGTTTGACACCCCAAATTGTGAAGAAGGGAGTCGTTGGTCTGAAGAACGAAGGGAGTCGTTTGACACCCCCAAAAGGTCATCATATGTGTAGCGAGGCGATTACCACCCAAAGGTAGTCAGTACAGACACCCTTTTTTTTAAGAGTGTAATGGCATCAAACCTGCCAGGTCGAAACCATCGATACGAAATGAACAAAAAAGAGGGATGGATTGAGGTCCTCGTTTTTTATTGCGATAGCAATTACATAGACCAGTGGTTCTCAGTCATGGATGTTTCGGAGAAACCTTGTGCACCGGTGGAAGCGATCAGCGACCACATGCAGTGAGAGAAAAACGGGGGTGGGGTCATAAATTAATGTAACATGCAGCGTGAAACAGTTGCCTTTTATTTCCTCCTGTCAAAGAATGGTCAAACTAAAGTGCCACGCCACTTCGATCTCAACAGCTTGTCAATACGTTGCGCGGTCTGCAGCCGTATTCAACATGTTTCTAGTTATGTTTGCTCTTCAAGTATGCAAGCCTAGGAAAAGTGTGCTCGCGTGCACATGCCGTAGAAAACTGCAACAAAAGCTTTACAACTATCTCATGCAGAAGTGGGAACATAAATTAGCTCTGCCGCAATGCAACAATGTTCTGCGGGGGAAGCATACCAAAAATCAGAAGGCGCCGCTTTCACGGGACATAGTGTGCCTCCAAAAAACGAGTTTTTTTTTCGAGTATGGGTTTGGCGGACTCCCAAAAATAGCTTTGCAGACTCCCTGGGGTCCGCGGACTCCCATTTTAGAAGCACTGATAGAGACACTCTCGGCGCGTGGGTCTTTTATCGCAGGCAGTGTTTTTCAAAACCATTCTCTGAGATGAGCCACTTAAGGCTTTCACCTTAATAATTCTTTGCACATTTCTTTTGTCGCAGCCTGCCCAAAGAGGCGACTTAAGACGCCTCTTGAAACACCTTTTCGGGAATGTTGCAGCAAGGTGTATCGCTTTCGGCACTGTCAGTAATACTTTGCAGGGCACGTTGTTCCTTTATTACTTACATTTCATGTCATTCCGCGAACTCATGGGGGCAATCGCCATCTCAGTGCGGTCAAGGGTGCTTCCTATAAGGCGTGACTGAATGTAAAGGTCGGCCATGTGTGTTTGCTTCAGGCCCCAAAGGCGAGCGCATTCTCAGTGCCGTAGATTGATAAACGAACATTGTTGCGCAATGCTGGTCGTGTATCTAGTACGTTACAAAAGCTGCCGAAGCCCCAATCTAGTGAGCCTGCGATGACGAAAGAGTATAGATTGCGGAAACTGAGTGAAGAGACCAATGCGTCGGCAAAAGCCATTGCGGAGCGCCTCCCTGTTCATCGTCCGCGAGCGCGGAAATAGTTGCGCAAAGCCAACACACGGCCTCCTAAGCAAGTTCCATTCGGCACAGTCGATCGCAGGAGACAGCCTAGTGCGCAAGTATACAATAATAGCAAATCAGTTCCCCGGAATTTCGCAAGATTGAGTAAGGGTTGTGAAAGGGAAGTTGTCGACCACTCGTTTTCATTACTCCACCTTGCGGGATTCCGCAGAACTGATTTTCCATATTCAGAGTCCATGTGCTTCGAGTTGTCGATTGATTCGCCAATTGCTAGCCTCCTCGTTAGCTCAATCTGCCTTTTTCGCGATACCCCGATGCATGCGCTCTGCCCCAAGCGGGGAAGTCGCGAAATGTCTCTTCATTTCGGAGGCTTTGCTTCTGGCAATACTAGTTGTCCCGGCCCCCGCCAAAACCCTACTAAAACGGCAGAGGGCAGGACAGGAAAGTGAAGTGGGTGGATTGGCCGAACGACTGCCCCGGAAAAGCGTTGGTACGGAGTTGGATTCCCAGACAAGGACGAATTTTTCGTTAACTAGGAATCTTTGTTCCCTGAGGAATCTGTACGAATTTCCTTGTAGCCTTGCGCTACAAACGAGTGGATGCCGATTTTCCCTTTCATAAGTACATTATAGAGTTGCAAAATAGCATGACCACTTAATGCAGCCAAGAGATGTTCATAGCAGCAGACATAGTGCGTGTACAAAGCCCCATCCGGGAACAAGTTGAGGCATTTTTTTTTTATTAGGCCGATAGCCTTATGCGTCTCATGCGAGCGTTGCCTTGAGGAAACAGTCGGTTTGAGCGATATGAAGCAAGAAATATCGAAATGACCGCCACTTCAACTTTACGGCACTCGCTTGACCAAAAAAAAACATTTTTTTTAAAGGTGGCGTTCCTCTCAAGCGTGGCTCAAGGAGCGCGAGCTGCACGTTCACTTCGTCTTTGCGGCGCTTGCATGTCTAAAGAAATATACAAAAAACGGTGTTCGTGTGATATAAAGTGCACTGTTAAACAGCTACACTGGACGACTTCTCCCTTCGATAATAATAATAATTTGTGGGGTTTTACGTTCCCAAACCACCATATGAATACGAGAGACGCCGTAATGAAGGGCTCCGGAAATTTCGCGAACCCGGGGTTCTTTAACGTGCGCCTAAATCTCAGCACACGGGCCTCTAGTATTTTGCCTCCATCGAAATGCGGCCACGGCGGTCGGTATTCGATCCCGCGACCTTCGGTTCAGTAGTCGAGCACCATAACCATAAGATCACCGCGGCGGGTTTCTCTCCTTCGAGTCGTCTTAGGCGAATGCATAAGCACCCTGTGAGCCTTTATGTCTGTTTCATGAACATTATTCTCAAGTGGCCCCTTTTTAGCACCCCTCCCTGCTACTGCTCTACATTATAATAGCATATACAACTGCGTAATAGCGTTTCACGTTTACTCAATATTTCTAATATGTTCACTTGCAAAACTACGTCTATTGCACGTTTCGTCGTTGACTATTAAACAGTTGTGTGCGGCAATAAATAATATATATGAAAATAGGGGGTGGGGGGATGTTTTCTATTAGAGTAAGTGAGTGGATGTCATGAGAGTCGAAACACTGTTAAGGACGGGTGAGATATAGTTGTCTCAATAAGGTTAGGATATATGCGGGAACATGGTATATAAATTATGTTAATTGATATTTCTACCATATGAGTATCTTTACGATAACATGCCATTTAAATAGAAATATTTGAACAAAACAAAATGTCAAAAGGAACCTGTACATTGGCCAAATGTCAACGTCATTGTACAGTTATTACTTATATAACTAGTGCTAACCTTTGTTCACCGGCCGCGATAGTCCAGTGGCTACCACGTCGTTAGCTAGACTATAACCTGATGTGAAGCGTATACCAGAAGAATGTAAAAACCGAAAATGGATACCGTAAGTGAACGTCAAACGAGAAGTGTGTTCTTTGAAGAGAAGCGCTATCCTCTAACACAAGAAATAAAATAAATACGCCACTACCCCACGCATACGTTCTTCGTGTCGGCGCCAGCTATGTTCCCGTCCACAAGTTCCTTATCGTCTTTATAGCTGTAACGGTGCCTCCTAGAAGCGGTGCAGCCAGGTAGTGCATCAGGATCGCTAACCAGCGCCAACAGCGAACGCTGGTGCGGTCAAGAAATGGGGAGTCTACTTGCGCCTCTAAAGCTCGACGTCAGGTGAACTGAGCAGAAACGTCACGGGTGATGTCAAATGACGTCAAACCACCACCGTACAATTTAAATGATAGGCAAGGTTTAGCCTGGTTTTGCATATTTATCGCTATTTTGCCAGCGTCAATGGTCGGCCCGTGTCACTAGGGGGCCAGTAACCTACGCCATGGCGCTTTGCGGTTCTCAGTATATTTTGCAAGCATGCCAGCATCACTAGTGCCAGAGCCAGTGTCGTCAACGACGTGCGCGGCTCTACCAATGGTGTCTTAACTGATGTTTCTGCTCAGGTCAAGTCACTCCGAATTGTTGAGGTGCAAATAGACTCTCCCGTCAAGAAATTCGGCAGAAAGACGCTTAAGTGGCGAGGAGGACGTTGCGTAGAGCGCATCTCAGCGTTGGGTGAAAGGCAAGGGATTTACGTAGATTCCATCAGGACGCGTTGGATCTGCTGCCATTCATTTCACGATCAAAATCTGATGGGTCAAGTATTATCAGCAAGCATTCGTATATCCACGGCAATCGAAAGCCAACAAATTGATTTATGAGTTCAGTGACCAACGAATTAATTTTGAGTGGCCTTCTTTTTTGTTCCGGCATGGGTGGTAGCTTCAGCTAGAGCACGCACCTCGCAAACACCCACAAGAATGCACAGAAACCTTCAAAACAAAGAAACCAACGCTCATGACAGGCTGCACCCATTCATCTACCAACGAAGAAAGCGCTCTTGACAGCGCGAGCTTATGTGTATAGTCCTCCCTCTGATCAAAGCGGCCGCGGGCCGAGCTAGAGGTTGGCGCAAGACCCCCCTTAAGAAAAGGCATCCCGCACTCAGCACCTTTCTCTGCCAACCCCTTCATCGAAAGTTACTTTGCAGAGGGGTCACGGTCCACGCATTGTCAAATTCGCCCTCTCTTTATATCTCACTGGCCTCACACTGCTACTGCAGCCTCAGATATTTGAATCCAAGGCCACCATGACTAAATTACACTGTGTCCCAAATACTGCACTCGTGGGATATCACATCACTGTTTGCATACATGCTGGGAGGAAAAGCTTCTTGTATGCTCCAAATACGCGACGATGTCGTTAAAAATGGAAAAAGAAAATGAGGTAAGAGTCTTGAAAAACAAAAACAAAAAAGAAAAAAGAAAACACGGAAATACAGCTCCAAGAAAAGTGAGAAAATATGAATGGCGATAAGATTAGCCTAGGGCAGCTATTTTCATACAGTGGCGTGACCATTTTCAACAAACTATTGCGTTTTAATTGCAACAATTCGAAACTGTAAACCTCCTGCGAGCGCTAACGGGCGTACGATTACAGAGCGCTACCGATGCTTGGTTATGCGGTAATTGTTTGGGAGTTCTTCAAGTTGACCAATAAAATTGAGACTGAAAGAATACGAAGAAAAGTCTGTTGAGAAATAAATCAAGTTCCTCCTTTTGAATATTTATATCAGTAATCTAACATGATGTGCTAGCCCGAGGCGAGGGCCTGTTCGTATATTACATTATTACTTGTTATTTTGAAACTTTTTTTCTGCAATGTCCTGGTGTTATTTAACTTGTATAATGTATGTTCTATGTACACCGCGTATTTCCTTCCTCGTGGTGTTCATGGGAGAGCGTCGTCAGACATGTAATTTCGAACTCGGTATGTTGTATGTGCGAGCCATGCAAGAGCTAAGGAGTATCCCGCGCCTTATTCGTGCGCCAACGTCTCATTATATCATGCCAATAACAAAAACACAAGAGACCCCACAAGATATATCCTGATAACTTCGTTTATTTCTCTACAGTGTATGCCACAAGGCATGATCTAAAATCTGTTCTTGGTTTTGCGGAGGATATCTGTGAACCAAAAATCGTAAATGTGAGCACAGAGTAAATGTCTTGGTGCACGCGGAAAGTGATGCGTTCTTAAAAAAATAAGGAAAAAAATAATAAAGTGTGATGAATACCATCACAGTGAGTCACGCTAACTGCTCGTTTAGGGCCGTCCTCTGCATATACGTTGCGACAGTGAACAGACAATACTATCTACATGCCACGGTAGTCAAGTAACTACAGCGCCCGCCTCCAATGCGGGATGAGGGCACCGGTACTCGGTTCGATTTCAAGTTCTCTCGGGACGGGCACCAGCTTTTCTAATGGGGAGAACGGTACCCCGACCTGGCACTCAGTTGTGTGGGTGCTCGTATCTCGAGAAGGCGGCCTATCCTTTCCTTTAACGTCTTTCACTCACCTCCACCCAAGGACGCAGCGCCGTGCTCCACTACGGGTTGCAGAAATCAGCGTCTTTCCTAACCTCAGATTGCTATCTTTATTATCTACTCATACTGGCGACTGTGCCATGCATCGATCTTCGCTATTGCGCAAGGTGTCTCGTACAGAAATGACACATTCCGTTTTCACCATCGCGTAATCCACAAACAATGGCTTTATAAGCTCGCGCGTGTAGGTTATGCAACACGATTGCCTCAGAAACACGATTAATGCGAAGCTCTGAAGAAGTATTCTCTATAGGCACAGAAGGAGGGCGACGCAAGCTGGTTAAAATATGGAGCGTGTTGTTTATGTGTACGTACAACGCACGGCGGATATCTCCACGTGGAGCGTTCCCGCGGCGCCCTCGTAATTGTGAGACGCCGGCCATAAATTATTACGAGCTTTTGCGATGCTGCACTTGCATAAGTTATCATGAAGTATGTTAGCAACGTTCTTTAACGTCTCCAGATGCTACGTTTTTTCTTCATTCAGACACTCTTCGTCTTGGAGAATGTCTCAAGGTTATTGCTGAGCTTTTGCGGTATTAGCTTTTCACCATTCTTAACAATATCCGAGGTCTCAGGTGTCGTCGCAGCAAAAGTGTCACGCAAGAGGTTAAGACCGATCTCGTTTCATTCAAATATAAATCAGTAGTAATAAAATAACTGACAAGGTCCCTTATGTATTTGCCTAAGACGACTAGGCGAACAGCCAGGCAAACATCTCCAGCTTCATTAAAATGTTTATCTCTCTCTCTCTCTCTCTCTCTCTCTCTCAAACTCCGAAAGGCGACGATGTCATCTCATCGCGCCATCAAGTGACGCCCTGTTATGTAATGTCATAGTGATGGTATCATGGCGTCAAACGTTTTGGCAACCTGTGACGCCATTACGCCGTCATAGAGTGACATAATCAAATCACGATGATTTTCTGCATCACTCGTGTTGACCGCGACGCCACCGCCGCCGACTGTGACTATTCGCGTTTGATGAGACATCTAAGGCTTTCGCCTTAAAAAATAAAACTGTAGGACCATAGCAAATGATCAGTAGTGATGGCAGTTTATAAAACAACTGCACGAAGTAGGGTCCGTATATTTGCCGTCTTTGCAAGTTATGGCGATTGTTCGCTTAGAGATTAAATTAACAACGATGGTGTCATATATGCTTGCTCAAGTACGCACAGAACTTACTCGATGAACGTGAACACTCGCTGCCAGACTGCTGGCGTGAAGGAAGAGCGCAGGAAGCAGGATTGCCGTTGGTTAGGACTTGAAAAGGATCCAGAACTCAAGCCAAAAGTAGCCAAAGTAGCCATGCCATTCAAAATTATCGCCAACTTTGTAGCCAAATAGAGCAGAAGCTGTATTATGAGTGGAGTCTTTAGTATTGATCAATAAATAATACTATTCTGAATAAGGAAGACCGTAGAAATAAGCCGTGCAATTTTTCCCCTTTGGCTTGGTCTTCAAGCCACAAATGAGTTGCAAATAAATAAACAAATTATAATAAATTCATTGCTCATGCATATAGTTTATGTAGAAAAGATAGAGTTTTTGCCAGATACAGGTTTATATTAGAACATTCCTTGAAGCTGCAGACCGAATTTGATTAGTAGAGTTTACATAATACAAGTGTTGCTTAAGGTAGTGAAATCTGCCATGGTTGAGGATGAACACACAAGCCTAATTTTGTTACGGGATCTTTGTTTTTGCAAGCTTACACGAGAAAACGCACTGCGCGTCAGAATTACTCGTAGAAACTTGTGCGTAGCATCAGCATAGATACCGGGCAGCACGAGCAGCGTGCTGCCCGGTATCTATGCACGCAACTTCGCCACTTCGCCACTGCACTTGCAGCCGTGCCGAGCGTTGCGTAAGGGTGCCTCGATGTGCACCAGCCTGCTGGTGAGTGGAGGACATGCGCGTTCATTGGCTGGAACGACAGAAAATCCTGAAAACAACGTATTTTATCTAAAAATAATAAAAAAGGCTACTTAATGCGCCAAATCAGGAGTTTGAAAGTAGCCAGAAAGTAGCCATGGAGCCAACCGGAAATTTTTGTCGCCAATTTGGGTTGAAAAGTAGTCAATTTGGCCCAAAGTAGCCACTAACGGCAAACCTGGCAGGAAAACTTAAGGAAACGCTTCCTGTTGCTTCTTACTTGAACACGTTCCCGAAACTTAAGATATGCGCGAAATTGAACTAGCACCGCTCGAGAATGAAGCACACAACGAACCCCCAACCACCTCGAATGGTGTTACCTTCATAGCCGCTAGTAAGTCAGTTTTTGTTAACGTCATCTGCTGTGTGTATTCACTTACGTCTAAACCCTATGTGCAGTGGTCACAGATTATAGTCTCTAACCAGCTAACTAACTAACTAACTAACTAACTAACTAACTAACTAACTAACTAACTAACTAACTAACTAACTAACTAACTAACTAACTAACTAACTAACTAACTAACTAACTACTAATTAATTAATGAACTAACAATCGGCCAATTAACAATTCATTAATACTTAACTACAAAAAATTAATTGCGCTAACTAACTACGTTCATAAATAAATTACCAGCATCATGTTCAGTCTTCACCTTCCTTGCATGTATACACTCATCATAGTCGCCGGTGTCGTCATCAGCGCGCAGCCTGCGAGAATTAAGCGTCGGGCCGAGTCCTGTCTTATAAAGCAATTGAATTTAAGATTGTAAGATGCAGACATCACCTTTATAATCCCCCGTATACTGAACAGCGAAACTTACTGAGCTCGCAGGAATGGAAGACGCCGGTAACAACGGGGTTTCCACCCTTGGATATCCGCGCACACCCATACGTCACTTTTTGTTAACGTAATCTGCTGTGTGAACTCTGCTGTACAATTCCAGACCATACGCTGAGCCTCTTCTGTTCTTTCTTTCTTTCTTTTTTTTTGTGCGTACATGCGCTTCGAACGTTACCTAAGTGCACCGAAAAATTGATAATTTGCTCTCAAATTTTCACATCAAGATTTTAGGTCACAATTGCGTTGTAACACAATTACCCAGGGTGAGTCAGTAGAAGCGCATGCGTCATGACAAATATCGAAGGTCCGGTAAGAGTGGTGTTCATCAAAGCTAATGATAAGGCTGCGTGCACGCAACCTACGAGGGCTGCGTGATTGTTCAAGAGGCACTGGTTCTCGTTTCGAATGTGCCAGCTGAAATTTCTGCAAGCCGGCTGACATATATCGTAGATGCGCTGTCAACACAGAGGACGACAAACAGGCATAACTTCGTTATGTGTTACGGCTTACGCGTTCTCCTGCAGGTATCAAGTTTTCGCGTAATTGGGCACTGCGCTTGTTGCCTGCCAC
Organism: Rhipicephalus sanguineus; assembly: GCF_013339695.2. Lineage (NCBI taxonomy): Eukaryota > Metazoa > Arthropoda > Arachnida > Ixodida > Ixodidae > Rhipicephalus > Rhipicephalus sanguineus. The sequence goes on along the minus strand of NC_051176.1, from coordinate 85,651,842 downwards.
TCGTATTCTAGTTGTTGGTGTGTTTTTGAACTCCGTTTTCGTCCGTAATGTGAGAATACCAGAGTTCACAGACACTCTGGCTGCAAAGGCAGCGCGTTAACACGTTCATAAACCCTGCAAATGAACGGCTAGCATCTATATATATAGTGGCATCTCGTTGTACCAGAGCCGATCCCAAGAAAGCACAAACTGAGCAAGTGCTAAAGTGTGGAAAACAAATATCCGTGCGATTCGACAGCACTCTACGTAATGAATCAGGGATACTTGATCGAGCACGCGAACCTTTTCTGTCTCTGTCGTTGTTGTCTGTATGAATGCAGCAACAACGAAAGCTCACCAACGTTGCAACTGCTATTCCATTTTGTTTTCTCCTTTAACAAAACCTGATTCGATGGACTTTGCTAAATGGTTTTAACCTTGAGCGAATAAATGAGAATAAGGAATGCTACGTTTTTACACTTAGAAGGACGCGTCGAGATACGTCGATTTACTTTTTTGCGGTGCAAATTACAAATTGCAACAATTTTCACGAACACAGCGCTGCCTTCGCAGAAGGTTTTTTTAATGTTTTTACTTGACCTCCGACAAATGTCGAGCGGCATGTGTGCCGCACCCTACGATGCTCTTTTAACAGTGAGGCTGTTCAGCAAATCGTTCCTTGTTCACTCCGTACCAAATCTATCATCGTCATAAACGGGTATGCGCCAGAGAAATAGGGTAAATCCCACTACTCGGCACTGGTCTAATAAAAATGAAGAAGAAAACTATCGTCATCAAACGGGCATGTGCCATTGTGCATCCTATGAGAAAACTATCATCATCATAAACGGGCATGTGCCACTGAAATTGGGTAAATCCCACTACACACAACTTCCGCTAAAGAGGAAGAAGGCGACAGTTAGCCCAACAAATGGCTGCAAAGCGACGGCGGCGAGCCGAAGACCCTGAGTACGTACAAGGAGATAATACTAGGGAACGGGAAAGGCAACGGCGGCTGCGAGAAGACCCCGAAGCGATGGAAGGCCTACGCCAACGACGACGTGCCCGTAGATCTATGAGAGGTCCGAATGTTTGGTTTCAGCGCGAGGTTCTATCTGTGGGGTTTGGACGTCCGTGTCGTGTCTGAACGTCTGTGGTAGAGCCCTGCACGGGCCCTGACCGGGCCCGGCACTCGTTGAACTTTACCCGCTCGAACCCGGCCCGGTGACTCACAGCGAGACCCGGGCTGGGCCCGAACCCGAGAAAATATTTCACCTACCCGGCCCGGACCGACCGCAGATCGGACCCGAAATGGGCTCGAGCCAATAATCTAGGTGGTGTTGCCCGAACATGTAATCGGCAGCAAGGCGTTTTAGGTCCCAAATATCTACGTCACTTTAAAGAGAAAGGGCGTGCAAACCATGACAAAGTCCTAGCACGGAACAAACAAATGGAAATTAAAGAAGCCAAAGAAACAGGATTGTTCAGATAATAAGAGAACATGGAAAAAGGCTCAGAGTACTAGAAATGAAGCTTGGAATATAACAGATAGCTGAGGTAGTTGGTAAGTATTCATTAAAAAGGCAGGGCGTGCAAACACGGACACTCCTGCTTCTTTGGTTTCTTGAATTGCTATAAACACAATCCTGCTTCTTTGGCTTCTTTAATTGCTATTTGTTTGTTCCGTGCTAGGATTTTGTCGTGGTTTCCTAAGAATAGAGTTTGTCCTGTTCAAGTTCAACTTTTGTGCGGCTTATGGTTGTTAGTCGGCGTTTGTGGTGTTTGCATGCCCTGTCTTTTTAGAATGAATATTTACCAACTAGCTCAGCTCCCTCTTATTCTAAGCCAACCATATATCTACGTTTTGTCAGCGCATGCTGCACTAACAAGTATGCTTTAACCTACTGTAATTACTTGTGAAAAATGGTCTCACGGTGGTAGTAACCGTTGACCGGACGTACTGGGTATACTTTGAACGGTTATTTGGCAGCGGTATACTGTACCTACTTTTTCTGCAAATACAATGAGAATCACCACGAGCTTTTGGTAGCAGATATTGCAGCCAGAAAAGTTATTTGCAGCATCAGTTCAGTTTTTACAAGGAACGCAATAAGAACAGAGGAGACAGAGAACGGAACATTCTCTTCACATTGCTTTCATTGCGCTCTCTATTGAAATTTAAAACGTGCTCTACCAACAAACCCAATCGCGCACCCATCTAGATGTGTAGAACCAGTCTTCAGCATAGTAGAACCTTGCTACACCAAGAGAAATAGAGGGAAAAGCCAAATGTATTGCCTTTGTTGTTAATGCACTAACTAGATAAAAATTATGACGAACACTGTGCACCACCAGTACTTTTCGAAATATGTATAAACAGCCGAAAGGAAGAAAGAAACTATTTGTCATAGCATTCTTTTCATATATCACACCGCTGTTAGTATTTACAGTGTATAAGTTTTCTCGTGACATAGTTTACAGTTTATTTCTTCACATCCTATTGTATGAAGAATCAAATTATCATGAGATTCCGGCTTTAAGCACGCCATGCGCTGTTGCATCACATATCCTGCCGCGCTAAAGTTTCTTGCACTGCTTGCGCTAGCCGCAGGGGCGCAAAAAATCTGCCTTGCGAAATGTGAAGGCGTCGGCAGTCATTCTTAGACTTCCACCACTGAAGCAAATTCCGGACATCGCTGTGGGCCTCTAAAGAATGAGCATAGCTTTCCAGTTCATCCCTTCATTCTCTCGTTCCCGAACGCCGTGCAACTCTTTAATATCATCTATAAAACTCCTCTTTGAGGGCTTGCAGGTTTCAGCAGTGTATGTAATGCACGGTTTGTACCGTGTTCTTTTTTTCCACATCATAATGGTGTATGCCTTCTTAAAGATGTACCGGTAGAAAGTCACCATTGGACTACGCTGGTACGACTGGAAGGAGGTGGACGAAGACATTTCGATCTACTTTCGGGGTTCGTTCCAGTTTGGTAATAAAGGTGCGAGTAAGCTTCTCGACGCTTACTGATTGGGTGCATGAGGTTCGAGGTAAAGGAACATGTGTCACCAGGCAAGGAATTCGTCATTGCCTTGTTAAAGTCAGATATTTCATAAAGTTAATATACTTTGTTCCACACCTTGCATAAGGAACATTCGACCTTCGAATTCGAAGGTCGCATGTTCGGTCCCTGCAGGCAGCAAGTTATCTTTTCGCCTACTTTACTTTCTTCATACTTTATCCTAATTACAACGAATAACATCCCCTATACTTTCTTTGGCATTATTGTCTGTTAGTTCTCATTAATATTGTTCGCTTATTAGGCACTTTTGCGATATTTTCATGAATTAAGTATCGATGCACTGGACACCGTGAAACGCCTACATGCCCACTCGCTTCTATGTTTACGATGGTAGAGCACTCATGTGAATATTCATGTGATAAATAGGCTTTTGGACCTCAAGGACTTCATCAGGGGGAGGTATAACCTTCCGCGTGGACTTGCTTCCGAAGCACTGGCCTGGAACATTTTGTTGTTCTAAAATCAGAGGATTATCCGGTCTTGCCAACCTACGCCCAACACTTGCCTTTCGAACTCTATAGCGTAGGTAGACACAGAAGAGTTCTATGAAGTTCTCTCTGCTGTATACCTTGCCAGCGCCTCCTCTATTTTTCTGTGCCTGGGCGAAGGAGCGGAGCGCAATGGGAACCCACCGTCGGCGTTAGTGCGGCGTTTAGCCGCCGGGCGCCGCCACCGTAGTAGACAAGCTGTCGCGTCGTCGCTCGCGGAAACGAATGCCGTGGCTGCATTCGAAGCTGCTGTATGGTTCAGTTTTCGGCTGTATTCACGTTATTTAAAGTATAATGAAAACTTGTAAACTGGAAGCATGAAGCAGTTGTCGTTCTGGGCAACCAGCCAATTTCGAAGACATGATCTTTCGCGGCTATTTGATCGAGACACTCGCGCGTAGTCTGCTAGCCAGATACCAGAGAACGCATGCCAGTAATGCGCGGAAAATTGTTTTGTCACGGTTACGTTCGCTTGACTAAGAGTGGTAATATAATATCTGGGGTTTAACGTCCCAAAACCACCATATGATTATGAGAGACGCCGTAGTGGAGGGCTCCGGAAATTTCGACCACCTGGGGTTCTTTAACGTGCACCTAAATCTAAGTACACTAAGAGTGGGTTATTGACACTCTGAAAGTCGATTTTCGAAAGCAGCATTTGCCAAGAGCTAATACTGAAAGCTTGGGCGCTTAATGTTCCTCGATGCGTGCCACTGTCTACTGGTGTAGCACACTACACGCAAGCCTGGAGTTCATGCGCTAAATAGCCTGAAATGTCACTAGGCTGCTTCCAGGGATATACGCGATTGCCCGTTCCCTTGGTAAAGCTTTTGAGAATTACGTTTGTTGCCACCGGGAGAAAGCAACAGTTGGTGCCATAAAAAGAACTATGCCAAGTGATTCCACCATTTCAGAGCTTTAAACTAGTTAAATCGTGGTGGTACGAAAAACAAAAACAAACAGCTACATATGCCGCGCGCTTCCTGCAACACTGACCGATGTGTGTGAACAGACGCTGTCCAAGTATAAAGTAGTGCCGACTCTCAACTTGAGCCAATGTGAAAGGCGTGAAAAATGGCGCGGCCTGTTGTCAGTTGCTTGAGCTCGTCTTTGTAGTTGTCGACGGATTGTTGTAGCCTCAGTATCTGGCTCCTCAGCTCTCTTTCTTTTCTCTTCCGTTTGGCCCTTCCGGTAGTGAGCAATGTAGATGTCGAATGGCTGTCGACCTGGACGCTTTTGTCGCATGGAGCAGCCTGCTCAGCCTCGTGCACTCATTTATTGTGACACTGTACATAATGATTGTCGGTTGTTTCGCCGATAGCGCATGTGGGGTCCATGGGCTTTGATTCTTCAGCTTAGCTACCTAATGTCAGCGCTGCATGCACATGGCCGCGATCGCGAGGCAGCGTTGCTACTGGTACTACATGCCTTCGTTGACTGTTAGGACGCAACACGGTCACGTTTAGGGATACTTGCATTGCTTGTTTCAGTTGTTACCTTGGGCTGCAAACGTGAAGGGTAGTCTGCAAAGAATGACGCTACTGCATCCTTCTTAAGCCGCCGCTTCTTATATTCTATGAAATCTTCGTGTCGTAAACCACGGCTGCATATTCTAGTGTAGTTTGAATATGTATTAGAAGACCAATTATCCCGCCTAATTACTTCAAGCCACCTCTCCTGAACACCAGCGACAGCTGGAATTTCATGGAACGACAGCCGCGTAGTGTATTAAGGCAAAAGCCTTATAGATACCTCATCAAACGTGAAAATTGACCGTCGGCGGCGTCAACGCGAGTGATGCAAGAAATAATTATGTGATGACATCATATGACGTCTCAGATCATAAAATGTTGTGACATCATCGTGACGTCACACAACACCTTCGCTTGGTCAAAATTGGCCGATCACGGAGGCAGTGCAGGCCTCCGCTGATGCGCAGAAGGCTTGCACTGCCTCCGATCCTTGAGGCTGTAAGAAAACCACGTTAGGCGCAGAAATATCTCAGAGGGAGGCAGGGAATGTTCAATACATTGACTGGAAGAAAAAGAAGATGGTTTTCGCCTTTCAGTCGTCTTAGATGAATGCATAAGGGAACCTGTGAGATTTTTTTTCTTTATCCATAAAGGGAAGTAAAAAGACAATCGTAATTTCTTTCAGTTTCATTTGCAGAGTGGAGCACAACAGTATGACATACTAAGGCATTGGGGTTGTTGCAATAGCCTGAAATAGAAAATAATACACCAATACTATCAAACTCGAGTGCAAGTATCGAACCGGCAGCACGGCCTGACAGACTGCCTGCTGAATACGTACAGCGGGGATGGAAAGACACGCGAACATGCGGCATCTGTATTCTTTACTGTTTCGTATCTATTTTCAAGTGGTTATAGCCTGGATGATTGATGAAAAGAGACGTCATCCATGACACAATAAAAGACCATCTAGCATCTTTTTATTGCCACGACGGTTAGAGCGTGATGAAAACAGCGCGCCGCTATGTTCGTGTTTCTTTCCATCCCCCTGCACCTGTGAAAGCCTGCAAGAAGCACAAATGCAATTGAACTCGGATGCAAACACGAATTCGTGAGCTTCGTGATACGCGCGGCCGTTCAGCGCCAGCTTCCCGTAGTCTACTTGCACAGCGCCACCACGCGGCAGCGGCGAGCGGACGCGGAGCGAGCGCGCGACGGCCCAAGGGGAGCGTTCGCCCAGGCACTGAAAAATAGAGGAGGCGCTGACCTTGCACGTGCGCCTGTCAACCGAGTCCGACGAGGTAAGCGTATGAATTGGTGGCGGTGGTGAAAACGTATTGTTTTAGCCAATAATGACAGCCTATTGATGGTCCGGCTGGATGTCGCTTAGGGTGGCCTGAGCTCGTGGTTTTCATCGATTCTTAGAGCCCAGCCCACCAGTTGCTTTTGTGGAGCTCGGTTAGAGCTGAGCACCATGATCTCCCATCTCTCTACGTCGGTGTGTTGCCATTCGTAGGGTGGCTGGAGCTCAGAGCACAAGTACGTGATGTGGTGGAAATCTGCTCTGGGTGCTCCGCAGTGTGCATTCAGGGGAAAAAAGGCCAGGGTCGATAAGAGCAAAGTGAGCAGGGGCAAAAAGGTACGAGATTGAAATTAGAAAATGTGACACTGAGTAACAGATCGTTAAAACTAATTATTTTCTTCTAGTGATAACACATCCTGCAGACGTACTTCGAAATAAGGGCAATGAACATAACGACACATGTTGAAAACGTTCTAGTGGCGCCGACAGATTAAATAAGGCAATCAAACATGGCCTCATGGGAGCCAGCGCCAATATGTGAAAGTGGAATCTAAATGGTGCCGATCGTTTTCATGCCCATTTCGGGGACTTTGCTGCTCTTTTCATTCAACTGTTACTACATTAGAGAAGTACGTTCCACCAGAGTCATTGCAAAGGGCAGCACTTGTTTCACAAAATATCGCGGTGGCTTCGATTGACTGCGCTGGGATGAGCGATGCTGCTGGAAAGGTGTTGAGCGTATTATCATCGAACTAGTGTAAATACAGTAATCCCAATAAGCTTAAAATTCCGTTTCCAATGATGCGCGGAGTGTATAACCTCACCGAGAGAAATCTGGTAAAGAATTCCTCGCTGTCATCTCACCACAGGGGAAAAGAATCGTAACTGTCGCTGTCATCTGACCGAGAGTAAGGGTAGCGAATTTCCGTTCTTACTCCCGGAAGCGTTACGCGCTCTGATGCAAGAATAAAGAGTGCATGAGATTGGGTTCGTCGGGCCGTGACATCCCTGTGGGAGGCAGCCTCTATAAGAACGAACGAGACTCAGTAGACGAGGTTAGGTTGGGGAAGCGTAAAGTAGAGGGAGGACTCGGAGAGCGTACGGGAAGTTAGGTCCCGGCTGCTAGCCAACCGGGGCTTTCTGATGATGACGGAGCCACTTCTTGACAGCCCGTAGTCACTAAGAAGCGAAGGAGCAAAGCGCCTGTATATGTCACGCAGTTCTACGTGGTAACAACCGACAGTGGGAACGGCCGCAGCCACAGTTGCGCACCAATTCCTCGCACCTCACCCTCTGCACACGATGGCGACTGAACGGGAAAAACCTCCGTGGTGACACGCCCCAGTGGTTGCGCAAAGCACCTTCGCCACTCTTTTTCTTGTGTTTTCCTTGTTTTGGCGAGGAATACAGCGAATATGGCAGCTTTCCATGGCGGACATACCAAAAGAAAAAGGGAACAAAAAGGATAACTAAAGAGAAGGAGGTTACCAGGGGTTGTTTCGGCTGGCTACACAGAGCAGGATAGTGGGCCCACGTGGGCGAGAGAGAGGGGGGAAATGAGAAAGCATATTGGTCGTTAGAAATAGCCCGTCACGTCTCATGCGCGGGTGATAGGTCTGCGGGAGCGGCTACGGGACGCAAAAGAGAAATGAAGAAAAGAAGCCTTCGAGAAAATTGTAAAGGGCATGCTCATAATTGATACCTGCAGGCAGCGCTTTTGATATGTATCTCGCGATTTCGCGTTCCTCGTAAAGTAGCACAACGCATGCATCACCTTCTCACTAGATTTTCATTGACTTGGTTCATTTTTTTGCGAGAAATTGTCAGCAACATTGTGTAAAAGCGTGAGTGTGTAGAATGCTGTCATGTGTTATTGGCTGCAGTTTTCTTTCCGTACTACGGTACACGTATACATAATCTGGCCGAACATTCCGCGAGAGCCGCAGCTGGAGGTGCGAATATAATACTATAAGTATATTACTATAAGTATATTACTACTACTGCTATAATAGTAGAATATACTACAATAAGTATCAACTTATGGTGTAATACTATAAGTTCATGCAACACATCAAACAAAACGGAACACTGTATATTATGTATGTACCCACCAAACCGCACTTCAGCCCTCGACAACATTGTACGACAACGTCAAAAATAAGAACAAGTTGCGGAAAACGGTTACTCAGTTAGCAAGCACCTTCACTGCTTAATCGACTACGCGACTTTGACGACGAAGTTACTGAAGGTTCGAATGAATCACACAAAACTTTTCTCATTTCACACAGTATTGAGTTTCTCTGACTAGAACTGCAGTATATATTGTCGATTCATTTGTCTCGATTAGAGGTTTTAGTTGTCGTTTAAGCAAAACGTTCTTTAATTTTACTGTGTCGCATTTTTACGTTTTCCTGTAGACGTCATTTTCCCTTCGCGACGATTCAGTTGAATCAGGTATGTATATACGGTAATTTTTCTATGATTTGTGTGCTAAGTATGGCCTGCGCGGAACTGTTATAGGAGCAGTAGCCTTTGTCAGGCCACATGGCCCATATCTTCTGGTTCGTTTCTGTTGTAAACAGGAGAAATAAATTCAGTTCAATTCATTTCAATATCTGTCACCCTGTAGGGCAAAATTATGCAGTTCGACGGGGCAGGCGTGAGCTCCATGCATCACGCTACAGTCAATAGCAGTAGTGGCGCATCGTTTATTATAGCACCTTTGTTACCCAATACGTCAGACCATAAATTCTATCAGCGCATATCTTCCTTAGGGTATAGCCACTTGTAATACGCACTCTTGCATTGCCTCTTCAATAACCATGTCATCATGAGTGCAAAGCCTTTGGAAATGAGGCATGACGAATGTCACCCTGGCTGTCCATAGGAACCTCTCAAAGATGGAGAAAACCAGTAAGCTTGTGCTGCTCTCAAGGCTACAAATTCAGACCTCAGACCTGGCTATAACGCTAGCCATGCAACATTTTGAGGAATGTGCTGACACGATAACTTGCACTTATGCTATACATACTGACTGGCAGGCGGTGTACATTGCATGTAGCGCTGGCGGCGCCGACTATGCCACACTCCATCAGCGTGGTCGCTCGACAAATGCGGTTAGAGGAGCACCAGTTATGCATTCACTGGCTTGTAGTGCAAAATGAATTGCCGGATTCCAGAAAGGTCCCAGGAAAGCCCCTCTTTTGCCGTTATCCCCAAATTTGCCCTCTGCACAAGTCTCTGTCATCCGTCTGCCCTCTCAAAAGTCACTCACCCCTCCAGAGTGAATCCGGACATCGCAGAGTCGTGGCGACGCGGGCACCGCGTCAGCTGAGAGATATTTCACCTGGAAAGCCCTGAACCAGTCAGATACAGGAACCCTCACACACAGCTATGGATAATCAGAGCTGTGTTTCTGCGAGGTGTGCAGACTGACACACTACTGTTGTCCGCGAAAGCCGCTCTCTTCAAACTGAGGAAAGAAGAATTGAGGCCGCAGCCACCTGCTTTGAGTCCTCCACGTTAGGCCTAACCTCGGCGCACTTCCGGGCAGAGGACAACACACCATTTGCTGTGGCGCTGGCCTTCTTTCCCCGATGCCCGCGACCCGGCCGCCCGGATCGTGGTGTGCAGCATATCTGCTAGCCTAGATGAATGTGCCTCCGTCCATCAAATATTGCGACCACCAAACATATATAACGGGATGTTATACTGCTACACTGATAGGCATTCTTGGCCCACTTCCGGAAACCCGAGGGACCTGGTCATTTCTCCAAGAGCCTCGTCTCTTGGTTTTCGTCCGCTGTCGTCGCAGAGGAAGACGTATAGAACCAACCACAGCAACGTTCCCCGCGCGGCGCCATTGCTCAATTATGGGGGGCAATCACGTTAATAATTAAAAAAAACAAAGAAAAGGCAATGAGGCCGTTGTCTATCTCAATGTGCAGCTGCTCTTTCCATTTTTAATACTTTGTTTTTCCATTTGTCATTGGGTGACGCGAAGATCCGCTTTCGTTGGAAGTAGGGAAGTGAAACGCAAAAAAAATGAAGTCATTGAGGCTTCATTGGCGCGGCCCTCAAGGACATAACGTAGCGTTCCGGGAACCACTAAAACAGCCCTTCATGCATTTTACCTGAACGTCAAGACACATTTCTTGAATATGTGTGATCATATTTCCAAGCCAAGGAGCTCTGTTCATGTGACATCAAATACGACGTCTTTTTCAAACACCATTTATTGGTTTATAAGGCTGTATAGTTCGTGCAATGCTGCAGTTTATCAGACAGAATCCGCATAACTTGAACGACAGGCTTTTTTGTAAAATAATTGCTAGGGTTTTGCGAGCCAAAAACCCAATATGATTATGAGGCACACCGTAGTGGCGGAGTTCGGATTAATTTAGACCACCTGGAGGTCTTTGGCATGCACCTAAATCTAAGTACACGGATATTCGTTGTATTTCGCCCCCAATGGAATGCAGCCGCCGGGGCTTAGAAGCGAGCCCGCGCCCGTGAGCCTAGCCGGCACATTTTTTTTAAAAGCATATCAGAAACTTGATACTCTAAAGCTGCAAGAAAACGAAGAAAGTAACCGTGGAAACCAGCCTCATTGATCTGAGTAACGAACGATCCAATATAAATCTGTTAATAGAAACAAAATTTTATTGCTTATTCAATATCAATTTATAGAGATGCTTATGCCCTTAGCGCTTTTATTCAGACCAACCTCGGTTTCTCACACGCCATCTTGTTGGCCTATAAGCAATAAACCAGCCCTATATAAGGCTCCCCAAACTACTGCGAAACCTCAATCGCGTTTTCCAGCAGGATTCTCACCTATTGAGCTACTGTGAGGGCCAGACATTACGAAAATGCTTGGGGTCCACAGACATTTTGAAGCAGATAACTTTGGGATAATATGTCAGCACATGGAAAGAATATTAGCAACATGTTTTCATAGCTGGCTGAGAGATGTCCGACATCTCTGTCACTGCGGTGATCGCCCCTAAAAATCTGAAGGCGTAATCAAGTTGAATAAATGTTGCAGCGCAACAGCGATGCGTGCTAGAACATGCTGCTCTCTGGATTGCCATTGAAGTAAATAATCAGGAGACATCCCAACCACGAAGAATTTTCTGCGGTCCCTAAGGCATCTATAAAAGAGGAGCAGTAGGAAGAAGGAGAAGAACAACAAAAGAAAGGAGAGAGAGAGAGATACAAAGAGGAAAGGCAGGGAGGTTAACCAAGCTTGGCTCGGTTGGCTACCCTACACTTGGGGTGGGGGAACGGGGAATAATAGAAAAGAAAGGGTAAAGAAGAAGGAAGAAGAGCAAGAAAGGGATGGATGAACTACACAACACGAACTCGCGCTGTTAGTTCACAGGCGCTCGTGAAGTCCGGTGGTCCTCAAGAAGCACAAGAGGGCTTTCGTGGCCTTGCGCGTATGCGAGACCGTAGGCCAAGGTCCCAAGATCTTCTTTTCTGTCAGTGGTCTTGAGTCCAGGTGACGGAGCTTGACCTCCATACTACGTCGTTGAGTCTGATATGATGGGCAGTGGCATAGAATGTGTTCAAGCGTCTCCTCGCAGGCGCCAATGTTGCATGCCGCACTGCTGGCCATTCTAATGAGACACGAATACGCATTCGTAAATGCCACGCCCAACCACATGCGGCACAGTAAAGGCGCATCGCTTCTTGAGAGCCCGGATGGTAAACGAAGTTGCAAATTTGGGTCAATCGAATACAGGCGCGCGTTGGAAAAACCCGGCGTATTCCATTGTAGAAGAGTGATACGGCGTGCAAGTGATTGTAGTCGCCACGCGGCGTCCGTTCTCAAGAGTGGTATGGGTGTCCGCAGGTCTTGGTCATGAGCCGATCGTGCAGCTTCATCCGCGCGGTCATCGCCGACAATTCCACAATGACTCGGCAACCACTGAAATATAATATGTCCTTCCTCGAGTGCTTGGTGGTAGTCGTGCCTTATCTCGTACACGGATTGTTCGTGTAATCCGTGCCGTAAAGTAAACCGTAGTGTTTGTAAGGCTGACCTGGAGTCGCAAAAGATGCCCCATCGATTAGGTGGCTGCTGAAGGATGTACTTGACCGCACCTTGAAGCGCTGCGAGTTCTGCGGCTGTCGACGTCGTGATGTGCGAAAACTTGAACTGTAACAGTACGTTATCAGATGGAACAACCACCGCTCCGGTAGAGCTGGTGGAATTAGCGAAGCCATTGGTGTAAACATGCTTGTGGTCAAAGTAAGTTTCTTCCAACAGACGCAAAGATAACTGCTTCAGGGCTAGCGGTGACATGCGCGCCTTCTTAACGATTCCAGGAACCGATAAGCACACGTCAGGTTGATGGAGACTCCACAACGCAGGTGCCGGGCACATCGCAGGTTTGAAGCCAGGCGGCAATATGTCGTAGTGTTTTGTCACAATACCGCAGAACGAAGAATGGGGCCTCCGCGCTGGCAAACACGCTAAATGATGTGACGGTAGCCGTGACAAATGCCGAATGTAGGCTGTCAGCGTCTTAACGATGATATGAATTGTGACCGGCTGTTCTTGTGCGATAGCGATAGTTGCAACTGTCGATGAGCATCTTGGAAGGCCAAGACATGTCCGAAGTGATTGGGCTTGCACGCTCTGCAGTGCACGGATGTTAGTCTTGCACGTGTTGGACAGGGCAGGAAGGCTGTACCGTAGAAATCCCAGAAAGAGGGCTGTATAAAGCTGCAGCATTGAATGCACGGATGGTCCCCATGTTTTTCCGGCAACGAACTTAAATACATTCTCAATGCATATGAGTTTTGTCTTCAGGTATGCGACATGGGGACCCCAGGTTAAATCGCGATCCACGATGACACCTAGGAATCTACGGCTGCTCTTATAAGCAATTGATTGGCCTTCGATGCACACTGGGTAGAAGGACATCGGTTTGCGTGTAAATGCCACTGCTGCACATTTTTCTGTAGCGATAGTCAAACCTTGCTGGAGAAGGTATGCAGATGTCAATGTTGCTGCCTTCTGTATTCTTGCGCGCACTTGAGGTCGTGTCACGCCGGACGCCCAGATGCAGATATCGTCAGCGTAGAGAGATATATTAGCCGTCTGTGGCAGCGTTTCGGTGAGCCCCACTAGAACTAGGTTGAAAAGAGTCGGGCTCAGCACGCCACCTTGTGGCACCCCACGACTTGTGAAATGCTTATTCGTAGGCCCATCTTCTGTTAGGACGAAGATGGATCTCTTTGTGAGGTAGCTTCTTGCCCATCGAAAGACGTGACCTCCAAGTTCTGCTTCTTCGAGAGCTTCGAGAACGGCCTTGTGGGTCACGTTGTCATAGGGACCTTTCACGTCTAAGAACAGTGCTACCGACAGCCGCTTCTCAGCTTTCTGCTGCTGAACGGAGGTCACCAAGTCAATGACGCTATCGACTGAAGATCGACCCCGTCAAAAGCCAGCCATATTATCAGGATAGATGTTATAATGTTTTAGGTAACAAAAGAAAGAAGATTAATCAAAAGTATGCACAACTCATTGCACCTGGGAGTGAACGAACAACTTGTGTCGGCATTATTAATTATGTACCATGGCATTTTTCTGAAGACAGCGCAAAATAGTAAAAATGGAGAACTAAAGCTAAAAGTCCCGTTTTCGAAAAAATAAAAAAAAAATGTTGTGGGGCAAGGCGGACACTAAAAAATAACTCATGTGTTTAAATTTTCTTGTTAGATAGATGCGCTAATCAAGTTATTTGATTGGCACAATTACGGGACTACCAAAAACTGAAACTGGGTAGCTAAAGCGTAGGTGATCTCACACCGGTATTTAAATTGCACAAAAAGTCTTCTGACGAAGGAGGAAGAATAAACTTTCTTTATTTAATAGAACGAGCCGACGGCAGAGTCGTCCAAGGTGGGCGGCGTCCCTAGTCCAGGGCGCCGTGGGCCTGAGCTGACAGCTTGGCCCGGTCCACCGGACGTCGCTGGTCTTCAAGGCTTGAGCTCGTCAGCTGGTCGACGTTTGGTACAGTGATAGGCGGTATTGATGGGCTGCCTCCACACTCCCGTACCATAAGGTATGTATACGTTGAAGAGCAGAATTTGCAGTCGTTTCGGTAGCTTGCGGGATACATAGCATGCAAAAGGGTACCGCGAGGGAATGTGCCGGTCTGAAGTTTCCGGAAGAACACTACCTCCTCTCTTGTGAGCCTGGGGCCCGAAGCCCTGTACTTAATGTGCATTACGAAAGAGTTTCTAACTTTCTCGCTGGAAATAAACTGAGCGCTTCAGGAGCGCCGGAGGCCCTGGGTATAAGAAATGTCAATTGCGGACTTCTAATGCCCTTCGCGGTCTGCTCACGCAAGCCGCGCAATCTTCTGTATTTCGGAGTAGGGATAAGGGCTCATGGAATGTGCTTTTACCTCACATGTCATCAATGCGCCAGAACAAAGGTCAGCAGCGGCTTCACCACGGTTGTCTAGAGATATGCGTGGTGGCGCGTCGTATCGGGACGGCACTTTTCACGTAAAAAAAGAATAACTGCATGGCTCATTTTGCACTTGGTGGCCAGTCCTGATTAAGTGACGATCGCGCCATTTGTGAAAGTTCGTGTTGCTATCAAGTGTGCACGACAATTGGAGTATGTTTGGTAGAATCTCGAGTCAATTTCGGCTTTCGCCTGCTTGACATGTGTAGCAGCGCGCTTTCGATGTATGTTATGACGCCCTTTCATGGTCACATGAAAGGAATGTGTCCTTCAGGATACTCTGCTGAGCGGAGCCTGTCCTGAGCAGGCGCTCTGTGTCACTAAAAAAAAGTGTACATCCATGTTAACTTTGGCTATCACGTGCCTAAAAGTGTTATCAAAACGGGCCGTCCCAACTGAAACCCAAGAAATTCTAGGTGGCCAATATTTGTCGGTGGTGGCGTTAGAGTACGGCTGCAACAAAACGACGAAACAAGAAGTTGGCTCGTGTTATGTAAACAGCATGGGAGACGTCATAAGACGTCAGCAGCTGATGCTTGTCATGCATGTGGTTCTCTGCAATCCTCAAGCAGTTCAATATCAGTTTCCCAGTGAAAGAGTGAAACAATTTCTCATGCTGCAGGACCTAGAGGACAGGCAGTTTGGGCGTCATTTGAAAACAGATACGGGATCATCTCTTAAGTATCTACGAACTTTTCATTGTCCATTGTCAGTGCATTGTGCGTGCAGTGCTAGTCTTGTCTCTTTTTCTTTATATTACCCTTTCCCTTATCCCCAGTGCAGGGTAGCAAGTTGGACACTCGTCTGGTTAGCCTCCCTGCCTTTCCTCTTCTTGCCTTCTATCTCTTCGTTGTCACTATCTGCGTCAATACCCTAAATGAATAGGTTAATTGACTTCAACTAAATAGCGCAAAGATATGAACACATAACTTGTCTTCTGATGTATGGCGCTCCAAATAGATTGGTCTCTGCAAAATACAAATTTTATGTCAAGTGCTCTATTTTTAGCGAGGGAGAGAGAGAGAGAATTAGAATGCGGAGAGGTCGGCCTGCAGACGCTCAGGCCAGCTACTCTGCACAGACTAGAAATGAAAGGGAAATAATGCGTGAAGAAGTATGATGATCGGGACAGGAAGTAATGATGTGCATACACAATAATTCCGTAAGGCAGTCGTTTTCCTAAACTCCAGTGTCCAAACCAGTGCTCATAAGAATATCTATAACTGCTTTTGTAGCAGTTGTTGACCTGGTATGATCGCACAATGCAAATGAAATTGAACTTCCAGTCAGTGTTTCCACTCGATGCCTGCTATATGTTTTAGGAATTTACGGCAGCCCGCGGAGTAACGCTTGCCATATCACCATTGCTATATGGCAAGGACATAAAGAGCTTTTTCAGCGGCTTACGATTCTCTGTGTTATCAATGGTAATAAGTGCGCCGACAAAGCAGCCCAATCTGCGCTAAGAGCGGATGGTTTGTGCTGATTCGCTTTTGCTGGCTGACAGCTACAGCTTGGTTACGTTCGACATCACGCGAATGCACATTGTACCTAAGGCACTCCAACAGCCTCATGTTTTGTTCACGTCCGCTGTTCCCGCATCTACCAATGCTTCTACAACCTGGCAAAACTACAAAAGCGTTCAGGAATAAACTTAGGTTTCCCCGCATTCAATAGCCGTTTCACTACTCAAACACTAGGACAATCTAATCAATAAGGTATTCGGTTAACAGCGATACTAGTGAAACAATGACTTTGACAATCAGTACGATTCATTGATTGCCCTCTTTATACTGACGGCGCTACGCCAAATATACGCAGTGCCGCGTCCTTCGCGCGCGACAGGGAATGTGGCATCCAGCAGGAGGCGGATAGCCGGAAGGCGTAACGCGATTTCCTTCCTGTTCTTTATGGCCTAACCTCTCTACGCTCGTGCTCGGACTCGTAAGCGAGTTACGTCGCCCTAGCAGAATTGGATTACCTGCGCCTGGCTACTAGTACAAATCGACCAACGTGGGACGTAATAATCTTGTTCGTTAACCGGGAGCCGTTATTGCAGTCTTAACGCCCGCTTTGTGGGCCTCGATGCATCGTTCTTGTACCAACCCTCTGTGTTACCACAGCCTATATATTCTAACACGAGTAAAGCAATTCAAGAAAAGGACAAAGAAAAACAACAACCATTTGAACAACTTGAACGTGCAATGCAGGAACACTATTTAGAAGCGAGGCTGTTTAATATGTTCAACATAGCTACGAAGGCATCGCTGAATGTAATTAAGTACGTCGACAAATAACACCACACCTTAACTCACAACCACGAAATTTCTTGCACACCCGTGAGACATCGCTGAACACGCACAGACACAACCAAATCAGAAATCACAGGGAAAAAAAGCGTAAATAAAGATATGTTTTGGACCCGTTCTACCGCAATGTCATATTTTGGTATTGATGAGGGGGAGGGGGTGAAATAATTCTAGATAACCTTTCTTCTAGGCAATATAACACATACAAATTATTGCCAGCAGGGAACAGGAGCACGGACCATATAAAGACGGTGGAATATCTTTCCTTGCTCATGCGCATCGAAGAACGTCACATATACCCATAAGCAGTTATCAAGAAAGTGCATTTCGTTCTCGCGTAGCCTCGCCAATGTATAACTTACGCAATTTTGTCCCCTCTTCTTGATATAATGCGCTCCCACAAGCTCGCGTTGTGTTTTATCGCAACTCTTCAATATCGTTTTGTACTCTGGTAAACTTTTTGTCAGTCACTGCTCATCCCGTCGTCTTTCTGCATCCGCGTTCCAACTCGCGCTCCGGTCCTCTCCTAAGTATTTACCAAAACGCCGAGCTACAAGTATTGCTAAAGATAAACTAGTCCCTTCGTGAGCTAATAAGTACGACTGTCAAAGATAGTGCGATTGTTAAAGCAAACGTTCAAAGCTTCACGACCCAAAGCGTGGCTCAGTTGTGCACAGTCACAATGTTTACACATACTGAATAAGCGCCCAGTTTTTTATGCATGACATGGAATGATAACATGACAGTCCGTAACAGCGGTGGACCACGAGCTGTGGGGCTTTGCTGCTGAGCGCGATGTGACGGCTTCAATTACTAACCACCGCTACTACATTTGTTCACACATTGTTCACGAAACATTGTTCATCTAGTACTAGCCTTAGTACGGTTGCAGTGACAGCTAAGGCACAATTGCATGTGAATTTGAATCATAGCTACCTATATGCTGTTATATTATTATAGGCTACTACGTATTGGCCCGCTTGTATATATGTGTTTGGTGCAGATAGATTTATAATATTCGTCAGCTGAATAATATCTAGTTCATTCACACGAGTAATAAGAAGTTGCTGCGATTGGTGTTTTCGGCGCTAGCTCACATTTTCGCCACATCTGTGTGCATTCTTGCGGCTAAGTTTTCTCATTCTATTCGAAGGTTCTACGTGCACCCAATAGCATTCAGATAACAAGTGCAGCTATATTGTATGGTTTTTTTTTTGGCCGCTTATTTCGTAAGCTTATGATAATGATATCTCGGGTTTAACGTCCCAAAACCACGATATGATTATGAGGGACGCCTTAGTGGAGGGCTCCGGAAATTTCGACCACCTTTAACGTGCACCTAAATCTGAGTACACGGGCCTCAAATATTTTCGCCTACACCGAAAATGCAGCCGCCGCGGCCTGGATTCGATCCCGCGACCTTCGGTCAGCAGTCGAGCGGCATAGACCACTAGACCACCGTGGCGTGGCTATTTCGTAAGCTTAAGGCCTACACGGGCAAGAGCAGACGCACGTAAAGTGCTCGTCAGGGATACATGTATACAACGACCCGCTCGAAGCGGGGGAGAATTGGCGCATGCGATGCACGGAAAGTTCATTCAACGAACACGTGAGCGCGCAGCAAAGCGTAACGATACAAGATACGCCATACAAAGATCGACGCGGGAGCTTGATACCGAGAGCGGGGAAGCAAGAAAACGAGCGCACCGAAAGCTAAAGTTTGTGCAACGGCATGCGCTGGCTATAGTAGAGCAAGCGATACGAACGTTGGCGTGACTTCGTAGCCCGCTGCCCTGACACGGACGCAGAGATGCCAGCGCGACGAGTCAATGTTGCGACCAGTAAACACAAACACACAGCATACGCAGCAGCGCGAGTCAACCTGGCGGGTAAACAAAGCGGCACCAACCATTGTACATATGGCGCCCACAAGCACACACGCGCGTGTATAGAAGGAACGGGAAAATAAACAAACGGGCAAAGTTACGCGTGCACATGCGAGACGACGTGCGCGGCGTTAAAAGCGGGTGCAAGGACGCCGTCGGTGACTGCTCGGTGGAGTCCCGTATGTGAGTATGGTGCGGCCTCCGAAATAAAGAGCACGCAAACCACAAGTTGTAAATTAGGAGGGGCGCCTTGTATACTCTCAATGACAGATGAAACTATTTAAGAACACGTATACATCAAAATCTTGACGTCCAAATGCTAAGGAACAGGATACACTACCCCTCGAGGGCAATATTTTATTTTTTTTTTGCTCTCTCAGGAAGCATTCAGTTACTGTGCCGGTAAAGCAGCTGATGCCAGAAGGCATTGCGAACGAGTTCGCAAAGTTGTTCGTGGTATAGCGTTTAAAAGACAAATAGTAAAAATGAAGCCATAATCGCACGACCACTAATGTGTGCAGACATACAGAAAATTGAGCAGAAAGAAAACCTGGAGGACGTTTGAGCTTCGCCTTCAAGAGTAGAATGCGATAGCGTAATCGGGCCCCGTGCGCATCGCCTTCAACTGTGCCGCAAGGGAAGGAACGTTTGTGCGTCTTACATTCCTCGTTTCAAACTATTCTAGAATGCCTACTGCAAGTGCAGTTGCGAACTACCCCACTATACGCCATAATTCTTCCTTTTGCTAATTCGTGAAGTACCCACTACGCGCCCGTAAGGTGCCACGCGCAGCCGCGCAGCTGCATACTTTGTAATGGGTGGGCAGCTTGAAACCACTCACTCGTTGCGCAATTCACATGTTTTGACGCCTGGTGCGATTCTACGATTCTGCCAAGCAATATTACGTTTTCAAGCGACTCCTCCCTCTACATCACATTCTTATAGCGCTTTTTTACGAAGCCGTTTCAAGCACTAGCATATGGCTCCGTGGTAGGACGCCTGCTTGCCCACACAGATGGCCTGGGTTCGATGCTCACTCGGGACAAAGATTTCGCATTATTTTTTCGTTTTCATCTATCTCGAGTTTTCGCTCCCGGACAACGGCGATTTTTCTCTCACAACACACGACGCCGCCACCGGAATTTCTGCGAAATGAGCTTCTTAACGCTGTCGCGTTAAAATAAGCATTGATAAAATAAGCACTGAGACTTACAGGCTGAGAAACGATGTGCTTTCAATGAAGTGCCCCGAGGCTTATGTATTACTTCATTCTTTTTTTTTTTAGGAAATGGTGATAGCATTCTGAATAAACAAATATCCCAGCAGTATGATACTTGCACAGTAGGAATATAAGGTATTTGGACCGGCCGACAACGAGGGTATAGGCCAAGGAGTACTTAGAATCAAAGTGACCAAAAATAATGCCTCCAAGTTCTCTAAATTGCAGGTATTAAGCGGCTAAAAAATAATCAGAAACAAACTTGTCTTGTAATGCTCATGAATCCATGACGTTCTGCCATGTACAGTAGCTAATTATTATTATAAACTAACAATATAATGCATCGCACGCGTAAAGAAATTCTTTCATGTGGTACATGACCACGTTTACGAAAGAAGGTGGATGGATCGAGGGTCCTGTTCTTATTAAGAAACAACCGCATCAAACCAACATATACCTAATCCAAGGAAGGCATAAGGGGAGTCATTTGTAGTCTTTGATTGAAGTGTAGTAACTGTGATATAAAAGAAAATGAAAATGGACGAAGAAACAACTTTCCGCGGCTGGGGGACCGAATCACCAAACTCGAGCGCCTGCGCCACATGCCGACGAGTGAAGTGTCATGCAGATGAGTACTGGTACGTAAAATGGTTTGCCGTGTTGTATTTTGTGTGTGGGGACCACCTCGCTGAAATAAAGCGACCAGCCCCAACAAAACGAAAAGGTTTGCCGTCTAGGTAGCAATTACAGCAACATTCTAAATGAGATTTAGCCATTTGCATGAGTATGTAAGAGTCTATGAGTATGTCTGCATTTAGGGAAGTACATAAATATACTAACACAGAGCTCCGGCAGCTGAACTTAGGTGCTCCAGTAAGGAGCACCGATACTGTAACCACTAGGCCAAAGGTGGACGGCTCAGAATAGAACATGCTTAAGAATTTCACGCGTGCAAGCAAGCGCGTTTTTTACAACGCTGAAGTTTTCCTGAAGAAGCGGCCACGTGCAGTTCAACACGTTGAGATACTGAGAGCGTTTTCACAACGCTTATGGTTTCATGTTGGTCCCATGTACGCTATCGAGGTGCGACGCATGCACCGCCACTGGTTGCGGTATTGGCCTGAGCGCTTCATGATGTAAGACCGCCAACATCAACACTAACTCGCCCAACCTTTAATTGTACGAGCCTGAGCGCTGTTCCTGCACCTCCTAGCATGCTACGTGACACACACACACACACACACACACACACACACACACACACACACACACACACACACACACACACACACACACGCACGCACGCACGCACGCACGCACGCACGCACACACACACACGCACGCACGCACGCACGCACGCACACAGACAGACACACACACACAGTGATGTGTATATATAATCACTCAGTCACTCACTAAACAGTTCAACAAAACGCCTCAAAAGGCACGCCCAGTCTAGCGCGTCACAAGAGAGCCCCGACTCAGTAGTGCATCCTAAAAACCCCGGTGACGCCGGTTGCATTAGTCTGCATCACAGCGACTCAGAATTTGCGAAATACGACGATTGAAAGGCGTTTTTTTTTTCCGAGAACAAGAAAAGTAATATCCCAACGGGCGGGGCGGTGCGCGCGCATCGACTGCTTATAGTTCGGGAAGAGCGCGTTCTGTCGGCTTGATTGGATCGGGCAGTGCCACTATTTCGAGGCGCACTGTAAGGAAGTGCTGAGTACGGTGCGTACGACTGAGATCAACACCGGAGACGTGCGTCGTCGACGGCGCCCGTGTGTCGCTCATTGTTCGGCCTCGGCGCGTTCCTTAGAAATCTCGAACATCTGGGCCTGCCCTATTTCGGGCCATTGCGCCCTTTGTAAGTGCGCCCGTTCTTGTTGGGGGGAAAAAAAAAAAGAGGCAGGGGTGGTACGTGCTACCGAACGAAAGATGCGACGGGATAAAAGGAGAAGAAAGAAGTCGTTGAGGCCGCGAGAAAAGACGGGAAGTTGTTAGGCTCGCGTCGCGCGTGCGTACGTGTCTGCGGAGGATCTCACTGTGCGCGCGTATATGCAAGTCGAACGGGTGCTATTGTGCACCACCCCTTTACTCACCATGTTTTCCGCCTTCTTTTTTTTTTATCTGCAGTACTTGTGGCAGCAGCGGGCTTCTTACAATCTGCCGGTGGAATTAGAGGCAGAGATGTTGCGGGGGAATAAAATATGCGGAACTCCCATTCATCCGCTTTATTGCGTTCTTCAACTCTGCTAGAAAGAAGCTGAATTCGACAGGCGCGCGGCCAACTTGACGGCTAAACGTACGGAGCAAATAGCGCCACTAAAAGGTTTGACTATTGTTACGAGATGCTTCAGGCGGAGTTTCTTAATCTGACTCATCTCTGCAATACTTCCGCGGAACTAATATAATTACATCATGCTTGTCATAACGTGAAGCATCGTTTGCTTCATTCCGCAAACTTTGTAGTTCGTAGCCATGCAGGTAAGTAGGTAAATTCTTGCCTCGATTCGCGCCTCTTTAATCCAAGGAACTGTATGACCGATGGTGGGCTTGCATGGTACACTCTATAAGAAAAAAGAAAAAAAGTCATTTGGCTCTTCTTTTTTTTTGAGCCCTGACTTGCCACGTATGTAGCTGTTTTTAAAGAGACACGTGAACTCTCTTTGAAGATCATTATACTTGCTTCGGAAAGTCGTGGGACTGACGTCACTCCAAAAGAGACCAGCCGTGTCTCTTGAACGAGAGTCATACACGTGGCAAGTCGGGACTCACGAAAAAGAGTCGAAGGACTCTTTTTTTTTTCTTAGAGTGTATAACAGTTAGGCTAAAGATATTTTACAGCACGCATACCTCTCACGTGCCATTTTCAACTCTTTCCTAGAGTGCTTAGTGCAGCAATCTTCTAAAGACGGGCACGCTAAGGGACACGCACACTAAAGTTGATTTTCTGCTCTTGAAACACTGTTGCCCCGCCACGGTGGTCTAGTGGTTATGGCGCTCGACTGCTGACCCGAAGGTCGCGGGATCGAATCCCGGCGGCGGCGGCTGCATTTTCGATGGAGGCGAAAAATGTTTGAGGCCCGTGTACTTAGATTTAGGTGCACGTTAAAGAACCCCAGGTGGTCGAAATTTCCGGAGCCCTCCACTACGGCGTCTCTCATAATCATATCGTGGTTTTGGGACGTTAAACCCCAGATATTATTATACTATTATTATTATCTTGAAACACTGTTGAAAGTTAGCGCTCTTGCGTGTCCAATCTTATGCCCGTCTGTAAACAATTTCTGCGCTACCGACTCTATAATAAGAATGTCGCGCCAACGAGGCCAGAAGTCAGCCCTTCCTGGATCCAACTATTAGCCCCGAGAACGAACACTGGCGTCGCTGCAGTGGCGCCGATGTGACGTCACGGCACGGACTCGCCTGCTCCGCTTCCGAGGATCGCCGTTTTCTGCGCCCGCCGTCTACGCGCTCTTTCGCTATACGGTGGCGATTACTCCAGAATTTTACGATGCAAATCTCCCAAGGTAGAAAGTGGAAGTTTTATTCGCTAGCGAGACTTAGCAAGGTCATGAAAAGTTTGGATAATATATCTTAGGATGAGAAAACTGCTATTCCGAACGAAAAAAAAAATGAAGAGGGTGATGCAGGTCATCAAGACATTCGTTGTTTTCACCGCGCTATACTCCAAGAAATCGGTGCTAAGAAAATATTTATGTTACATGCTTCTAACTTCACTACGACAAGGAATAGACTCCAAGGTTAAAACTTGTGTCCTGAAGTATTACAAATGAAATTCAGGCATTTTCAGTTCACCAAATAAATTGTGGTTTGTCATGCAAGTTATGTCTGCCACTAAATAATCTAGCTGATCTGACAGAATTGCGTTGCCACGCACACAGTGGTTTCGGGAATGCTGAGATTTTGGCATACTTGGATCATACGTACAGATTTCTTCTCAACAGTCGTCATGGGTTAGTAGACGTATACTCCGATTTGCGTGAACTACTGATCCAATCAACCGCCGCGTCAAAAACGTTAATGTTCATTTCACGTGGGAGCACTGCTGATAGCAATCGCTTGCCAGACAAACGCCAGAAATTCAAGATGGGCGTTATGCAGTGTTTCGATGGCGCACTCAAAGATTAGACCCATGTAATAATTAAAGCTCCTTCGCCTCAATGTAGCAACGACTGTTCTCGCACGTCATGTCCACATACAGGTTGGTGCTGCTCAAGGTTAATGAACTGCAAGGAAAATTAATTTACGAGTTGGATATCTAAACTGCGTGACGAGCGTGACCACACCGTTGCGACAATGCTGCGCCGTGACACGCTCTGACAGCAATAAGAAGTTTACGCAATTAGCCTCAACTTTTTGTAGTGAAATGAAGCACCAAAATTATTGCAAGAAAAACTTCAAACTATACAACAGGATGAGCGAGTGAGCACACAAGAAAAACTAAAACCACGGCTGCGGCGGTATTTTGGGGCGACCGCTTTAGAGATATATTGCTAGACTCGATACTGGATGAGGTTTTGTAACTGTACACGCGTGCGGGGCTTGGCAGACCGGCAAAAATGCTGTCCGCATATCGCGGATGGGTACAATTCAAATAACGCTTGCGGAGGTGAAACCATCACGTCTCCTAAAGGAATCGCCCGTGAACAACGCAACGTAATAAAGTCAAAACCACGACGTGATTGATTGTGAGGCACGCTGCAGGTTTATTTCGACCACCTCCAATTCTTTGAAGTTCCCCTATATCTAAGCACAGGGATATTCCTGCTTTTCACCCCCGTCGGAATGCGGCTGCTGTGGTCGGCAATCAAACTCATCCTTCAATAAAATTTGTAACTGGGCGATTTGTTTCATACTTGAAGGTAAAACTGGTAAGCGCAAATAAACAACACAGGGACACAAGGAGAATGAGCATGGACAGGCGTTGTCCATGCTCATTCTTCTTGTGTCCCTGTCTTGTTTATTTGCGCTTACCAGTTTTTACCTTCAAACCCATCCTCGAGGTTAGCAGCGCGACACAACAACACAACTTGATCCGGTCTTTCGAAGTGTGCACACACGATGGAGCGCGGGCACCATAGGCGATTGTACAGAAACAGAATGTATAGCTTTTTGTAGTTTTACTCGGAAGGTTATCGATGCTGTTTTCGTCATTCGTCTGAAGCTTGAGAGAAGCAAAAACCGAACGCAAACAGTGAAATAGCGTAGGAAGCGAGCGCACGTTGTGTAGGCGCGCCACTGCGGGCGTCGAAGAGTCCATGTCGTGACGTCCTCTGCGCATACCGCCAGGCGGCTCCACCCCAACTTCTCGGGGCTAATAGGTGTTTGACACATCTGGTGGGTGCATCGCCAGAATCGCACTCTTCCGTCGCAGACAGAATGCGCTCAAGACACAGTGTAGACGGCCCTGCTTTCTGGGTCAGCCCACATTCTTAAAGGGTCTAAAAGCATAGCTGTTTAAGCTGCCGTTTCGATGCAAATCATGCGCAGAAACCACCATAATCAGAAATGGGTATGTGCCACAGGAATTGGGCAATCCCCACTACCGAGTACTGCAGGTGCTGAGGCAAGGAGCCGGGAAGGAGGAGGAAGGCGAGCGTTAAAGGAGTGGTGACACAAAAATTCGGACACAGTTTGACTGTTGCATCACACTCATGGGTGCATATAGGTGCCATCTGTGTAATATCAGCCACGAATACCGCCTAAAAAGTAATTCAGTGGAGTTTTGAAGTTGGTGAAGATGCCGAATCGGAAATAGAAGCAAAAAGCGTTGTTGTCATCGAGCGGGGCCGTTTTGTAAACAACGTACGTCATGAGTTATGGCCGGGTTACCGGAGGCGTGTACGAGACGGACAACGCTGGTGGAGACACCTGATGATGCATGGCCTAACCAGAGACAAGTAACAAAATAACATTGCAGCGACTTACCTGCTTACTGACATTGTGTAAAGCATTAGCAGTGAGATAATTAGCAACTCACAATAATCTCATCGCTTTTTTTGCGACAAAAAGAGCAACGCGACGGAGAAAACAGAAAAAAAAATTATTGTAGTCGGACAAAATGCCACAAGATGTCGCTACCGGCTCCGCGGCTGCTGCTACTGCTGGAACCGTCAACAGCTCCGGTAACCAATTGTCCAAAAACGTTAGGAAGTCTACAGACAAACTAAAACTCTACTGCCGGGATCCTATTGCGTCTTATATTGCGCATTATGTCTCGAGAAGCTGGCCTCTCCTTTCCTCTCCTTCCGTTTCAAACGCGCGCCTTCTTTGATAATTTCTCTTGCTTGAAATGTGCTGCCACTCTTCGGGAATACGCGGAAATTTTTTAATGCGTTGTGATTCCTGCGTACGCTAGTATAGCTACTGTGTAATGTTAGCAGACTGCGGAACGCAGCGACGGTACGTGGCAGCAACCCATGGGAAGACACGCTTCTGATTCAAACGTCGCTCTTTATTTATATCGGCTGTTAGCCAGTAGCATGCCACCCGCTGTTCGACGTCAAACAGCGGGCGTCGATAGATCCGCAGCGAGGGAGGAAGGGCCTCTGTATGAAGAGAGGCCTTTCATAAAGAGGCCCTCCATAGAGAGAACATTGCTGGGCGTCTGAGCGGGATTATTTCTTCAGTCCCGGAGGCCATCGGCTGCCGCTCTTCTGTTGTATGGGCGGGGTCTCTGTAGACTTCTTAAGTCTGGGGTCTCAAACACAGCGCAGAGGTATAACTAGCCGCTCAGTTTCCCCGAGAAAATGGCAACATCGCGCTCCGCTTGTGAGCTCTCCGTGCTGCGCACGACTGCAAGATTTGGCTGAGATGTTCATAGCAGTGTCTCCTATTCAAAGGATGTGTTTTCTCACCGAACCCTAGGGGTGGTTCATGACCCCTTTAACTATTCTAAGCTTGCCTAGTTCATCCTCGGTCCCGCTAGATGGCACCGCCTATTCGGCCTCCCACGTCCACGCCTGTAGCATCTGGTATAACGCTAACGCCAAGAAGTTTGCGGATAAATTAAAACCATCTGATCCCATACTGCCTCCGGCGCAGCGCGCGAAGATCCTTGCACATTTCCCTTTGATCTAACAGCGTACCATGCGCGAGGCGCCATACGATATTATTGGACTTGGACTATATGCAGAACATCACGGCGACGACACAAGCTTTCGCTTGGAGTATCCCTATAATTGTCATCGCAGTTAAAAGGCGGAAAATAAGTGGAATCTTTAACAGCCTGTTCCAGGTCATGCATGATCAGGCATTTAAACGCAGGTATATGCCTCTGTTCTCACTAAACTTGGGGAAAAAATTGGCCGCGTATCTGCGTGCTCCGCTGCAAATGCCGTGTAAAGACGATATAGGGGGCGCTGCGTTAGAGTTACTGTATATGCTACCTTTAGGTAGCAGAGTTGCGCATCTGTCTTCCAACGGCGCTAGCAACCATGCATTGAGGAGAAGCTGCCGCTTGGGCCAATTTTTTTATTTCTCGACGGCGCCTCTGCAGCGAACTGAATTAACACTAGCCATCGACAACCAATGTTTATCGCCGGTCTTCGACACGCCAGACAGGTTAATCGGCGACACGGTAGGCCTGTCGCCTGCAAAAACGAAGTGCGACTTCACCGCATAGCTGTGGTTACTAGCCGGATCTACGCACAACTCTGCTACCTAAAGGTAGCATATACAGTGACTCTACGCTGCGTGAGATATGGATGCCATCTGGCAATACGTCGGGAAACATAAGCTTGTGCAGAGGGTTTCCTTCCTCCGTGGCAGAGGGCGTTCGCAGCTTAAGCAACTAGGGTCTTTAGAATTACGTATCTATGTATTTTCTATTAAAGGAACACACCACCTAATACTTACCTAGTGATGTTGCGCCTCAGATATGCGTAATATTTACTTTTTGATCGACAACGTTCACAAGTATGAACAGCCGTACCAGTTCTAGTTGGGTGGGCGGTAAGCAAGTGGTCCAACTTTGGCCGGGTCGCTGAATCGGGTGACAGACAGACAAACAAAGACAGATAGACATACTGATAGACAGACAGACAGACCAAAATTTCTGCGTTTAAGTTTAACGAGAAAGACTATCGTCTTTAAAACGGCGCTGCACAGTTCCATAATGGACATCATCAAATCGCCATTTTTAAAGACGATAGTCTTTCTTGGGGAACTTTAACGCAGAAATTTTGGTCTGTCTTTCTGTTTCTCTGTCACCCAATTCAGCGACCTGGCCAAAGTTGAACCACTTGCTTACCGCCCACCCATTTAGAACTGGTACGGCTGTTCATACTTGTGAACGTTGCCGATCAAAAAGTAAATATTACGCATATCTGAGGCGCAACATCACTAGGTAAGTATTAGGTGGTGTGTTCCTTTAATAGAAAATACATAGATACGTAATTCTAAAGACCCTAGTTTTTTAAGCTGCGCTGAAAATGCGGCTGCGCTGAAAATGCCTATGCGCGCCGACGAACGCCCTCTGCCACGGAGGAAGGAAACCTTCTGCACAAACTCATGTTTCCCGACGTATTGCCAGATGGCGTCCATATTTCACTCAGCGCCTCCTCTATCGTCTTTACACGGCATTTGCAGCGGAGTATGCAGAAACGCGGCCAATTTTTTCTTTCCTCTCGAGTTTCCTGGTCTGATAAATATGCGGGCAATTACACAATGTAACGAAACCAGGAAATACACTATTACGCTTCCTTCATTCTTAGCTTGCACTTGCTGTAACTTTCCGCCGAGTATGCGAAGCAAAATTTTTCGTGCCACTGAATAGAGCGAACAGCGTTTTTCTTTACGTTTTTTTAGAATTCGCATTGTTTCTTTTTTCTTACAGGTTCCATTCTATTGCACTCTGCCCATCCCTCCCCGCCCCCTTTTCTTTTTATTGCGTGTGCATGTGTTCAGGCCGGCTGTCTATCTCCACTTTTGTTTTCGCCTTTCCTTCCCCTCCCCCTGGTGTAGGGTAACAAACCACATGTAATTCCCGTCAACTTCCCTGCCCTTCCTTCTTCTGTATTTCTTGTCTCACTGCGATCGAAGAGCTGGTGTACGGGTTCTAAAACACCCGCATTTATATGTCGGCTGAATACTGCTTTTTGGCTTCTTCGGTATATCCACGTCGAGAACAAGGTGGCTTCTTGTTTTTCTTTTCTTTTTTTTTATACTTGTCTTTGTTTCTCGCCCATAGCCGCTAGCAGCCCCAAAGAGTTTGGCTGTTGAAAAGGTACAAAACATCCAAGGCGGTCGCTGTCGACGCCATCTGCTTCGGACGCGTCACGTCCTGTACGAACGTCCATTCTGCATTGCAGATTTCAAGGGCGGCATTCTGCAAAGGCATTGCACGTTGTCAAGCCGGCGTGTCAGCAGCTCCGCGCTGCTTGATCGCAGCTATTTGCGCGAGGATTTGCCTGTCTAAAGTCAGTATAGCTGTCGCTTCGACGAATGCTAATCGCTGAGCGTATGCCCTACAAACCGTCCACCTTGCTACAACTATCCGTGCGGAACGGGCACAGCTGGCGAAATTGGCGTTAAAAAATCTTGCATTGAAACGACGAGCTTCGCAAAGTGACTGGCAAGCGAAATACGTTCTAAGGGTGTGCATCTGTTGCCATCTCTTGATTTGCTTTTCTTTCGCCAATTTCACCAGCAGTTCCGCTGGACTAGCTTTCATAAAAAATAAATAAATATAAATATATATATATATATATATATATATATATATATATATATATATATATATATATATATATATATATATATATCAACCATTTAATGTAGCGCTAATTCTGCTCTAATCCAGCGCTGATATAATGCTTGTGTAGGCCCTGGTGCAGTTCTAAATCCCTCGCTAAATCATGCGCTAACGCCGTCCTTCTGTAGGTCTTGGTGCAGTTCTAAATCCTGCGCTTGATGCAGCTCCGCTACCGTGAAACCTGAGGAAGTGCGTAGCAACGGCAGCCCAGTGATTCCCGTGACAATCTCGCGCTTGCACAGACGGTGGCGCCCTCTCTTGCGCGGCGCGGATATCAGCCGGATGTTTCAGAAGCGTTTTTCGCGAGTTTAGGTAAAGAATTGCAATTCTTGGTTATTTCTGTAGTTTATACTATTTTAGACCTTGTTAGTTTATTCTGCACTGGTCTTAAGTATTGTTAGCCTTGTTTTAGGGGCCTGTGTTGAACAATGCTTCGCCGTGCGACATGAGACAGTGGATAGACGACAAGCGGTGCCCCTAAAGTGCTACGCACTTAAAATATCGTGGGGCCGCGACATTCATACACGCACGGATTACAAGCGAAACCGAATTCGCATTTCTGCTGCGGACACCTCTCCGCTAGTTCCTACTGCGTGAGCGAGTGCAGGTGGCCACGTTCTTTCTCCAACTCGGGGTCTGTGGCGACATTCTCTGCCTTTGCACGGTCCTGATTTCGATGTCTGCATTCGCGTAGCAAACACTGCCCGACAACCGTCAATCGTTCCTCGATGCACTGCGAGAACCCGTTCCGCTGTCGAGCACACAATAATACAGAGTATAATAGGCACGCATACCGAGCTACTAACTCCAATTGCAGGTCGCGTCAGTTTCACAAATGTCGGTTAACGCGCGAGGGCGCTTTCGAAAAAAGACACAGCATTGTGCTTACGTAGCACACAATCAAATTAAAGCCGACGCGAAAGCGCCCGTGTGAAAGGAAATACACAAGGTTTGCGTCGAGAACGAAGCAGAGCTTTGAAGCGCCGGCTATTCCACATACCGTATCACTTTCACTGATCGCACTGTGGTCTAATATCAGTATGTACACCGCTGCCACGAACGCACCCACGCTCAAGCAACATTTCTTTCTCCACTTCTCCGCCATCTCCGCGGCAATGCCTCCTTCACGCCTCCTTTTGCGTAACACATTGGTCTCCACACGATCACCTTTCGTGCTTCCGCTCACTCGCAGATTACAGGGATTGAGCACGCCAGAGCATCACCTGACACTTTACTAGTTCGATTTATCGCATAGATGATGCACACAACTTCGCATTCCATTTCACCGCGCTCACGACGAAGTACGTTTCCATGGCTTAATCTCTCTGCCAAGAACTAGACGAAAGGACAGAATAGAAAGACGCATACAGGGTGAAGCGTGTACTAACAACAGTTGTTATTACCGGCATCACACTGCGTGTGTCTTTTTCTTCTATCCTTTCGTCTAGTTCTTGGCAGCGCGATTAAGCCATGAAGTCATACCAACTAGCCCCCAGAGCAGCTTTGCTTGTACTACGTTTATCTCCTAGCCCCGTCGCTGATATGAGGCTAGCGCACTGGCGACATTTGCAGCCAGAAATGTTGCTATTTTTCTTGGTTGTGGAGACACTGTTTGTACTCACCATTAGTGCTGAAAAATCTTCAGACGCTTATTGTAAATAACAGTATTATATCCACTTATTCTTCCAATACATTGATTGAACCGAAGGGAGCTGCACGAGAGTGCCCGTGTGCACACTTATCGTCTTTGAGAGCGGAAATTTTCATGCTCCGGATGGAACGAAAAAAAGTGACTCAAAGAGCAGATAGGTGTTGTGTTGGTGTTTCAGTTTCGAAATGCCATGTTAAGATGCCAGGGGGCGCCGCTCTGGTGTCGTTATTCAACCTATTCAACCGGTGCACTTGTAAATAAAGTGTGTGTGTGAGAGCAGTACTCGTTGAGAGCGGACGTGCTTTCTTTCTTCGGCGCTTCGCGCCAACCCGCGTGTTCGGGGCTGGGCGGCGTCCCCGCCGGCCGCGTTCGTCAAGCCAGTCGTCTTCGCCTGCCTTCCTCGTCGGGACCACCAGCCGCCGACACAGCAATAGGCTATTTCGGCGACATGCTTGACTAGCCCTATTTGAATCTCATCAATGTCCCATTTACTGCTGTTGTTAGGAGTTCTTATCACTGACACTAAGTCGTCTTCCTTTTGGATGCAGAAAAACTGATTCATTATTTTGAAGGAGTATATATTTGCAAGCATAAGGTTGAGCCGCACTAGTAGTCAGGTTTGACAAAAACGTATTGAACAGGCGTACGTTAGCTAATTCCATACCGGAAATTTCCTGTCCATCAATATTTCATTTGGTTTATGCATATGTGTGGACTATTAGGCTGCAAGAGTTTCACTATGTCGAGCAATATTGACATTTAAATGTGATGGGTGGTAGGAAGTTCGTGCAGGTCGCAGTCTTTTCGTAAATTTATTCGTAATTACCGCGAGATCTTCTGTCTGTCGAGTGCCCAAAAACTTTCTGCGTAGCTTTTGTTCAATTTGTATTTCTCTGCGAAGCTTTGGCACTATCCAGGGTTTCCATATTCGGTGCCTTTTCGTGTGTGTCATGATTATCTCTGTCATATATCAAAACATTCGTGATATATCTGTTTAGAAGTATCAGTAAGCTTCTCGCGCACTTCCTGAAGAGCCCTGAAAAATGAAAACCATAGTAACTAACATTCTGGAATGAAATTATATGGACACTAATTAATAGGCTTCCCAACGCCATCGAAGATTTTGCGGGTAAAGGAATACTTTAAAAGTTGGCTAGTTAATCTTTATTAATGAGTTACCTGACGTTATTTAAAGACATTTGGAGTTGGTCAAAAGGACAAAAAACAATACTAGGTTCTTTGCATTCTCGCAACGCCCGCGTAGATTTTTAAAGTCCTGGCACGAGTAAACCTAAATACCAGAGTTGCCAGATGCTACCTAGCTAACAAGCATATTATCATCCCAAACGAAGCCCCAAAAAAGCGGTGTGAATTTCGTGAAGAAGCCGGAAAGAAGCGGAAATTTAATCAATTTTCCCATCCTTGAAAATATTTTAACTATAATAAAAAATATCACTCAAATATGAAGGGGAGTTGCAAAAATCTATTTAGTTATTTTGTAGAGCGAAAATATGCGCAACTGTGAATAAAAGAACATATTTACTTTTCTCCAATTTATACATATATTTCTCCAATTCGGTTGAATGCACGTATGACAGTGCATGATTAACCGTTACTTTTGATTCCCCCAACGTATGTTTGACTTCAACACTCAACTAAGCGAAGTCATCGACAAACACGCTATTGGGGAGCGTGATGATCCCTAAAATAACTATATTTGATGAAAAAATGTTAATAAGCCCCCCCCCCCCCCAAAAAAAAAAAAAACCCTACAAGCAACTGGAAAATTCTAATAGCGACTCAGCGAGAAAAGAAGCCCAAATCCGCTTATTATAAGCTCAACTGGCAACTCTGCTAAATACCCTTTACATATCCCTACAATCGCTTGTATGTTGTTGATCTTTTACATAAGCTCTGCAGCATTCACTGCCAGAGAGCTCTGTATCCACCGCCTGAATATGCCAAAAGTTTGTTTGTAATACAGCGAAAAATTCCCGTTCACTCAGGGATCTCAATGACTGACCGATGGGCAAACCAAACAAAGAGAAGCGCACGCAGAAAAATTAGACATACGGGACCCTAATTCGGCAGCAGTTTCCCGTACCTTCCTTTTAACTTCTTTTCATTGATCTGATCATGTGTGTGTAAACCGGTTCTGCTCCGGACGTCATTAGGGCAATTTGAATTTCAAATTGTGCTCTGCAACAATGAGGGCCACGTGCAAACAGTGCCCCATTATTTCGGTCCAGTAAGCTCGCCTTTGGAAGCTTTGTGCTTTAACTGCGCCCTTTAGTGCCAAATACTCACTCACCACGTTGACCGCGCTTTAGGTGAGCGGCAGCGATAAAAGAAACAATTATCTGATGACATTTATTGCAACTACAGAGAATTTCAAGAACTGTGTTTTCAGCGATAATCTATAAAATCATAGAATCGCAAGATACAGAGCAATGTTTGCTTTGACTGTGTGTTTAATAAGAAAGAAAGCGTTCTCAGCCCACGGTAGCTAGAATCGAGCTGCAGAAGTAACGATTTCTTTGTTTTTGTTCTTGAAGATACAACTGCCGCCGTACTTTACCGGCTATGACCTTCTGCGAGTGAGGTCAAGGTGGCGCGTTTGATACCGGCGGCTGTTTCCGCATATCGATGAATCGATGAGGACGAAATGAACGGACGCTCTTGTGAACGCAATAAGGTGCGTGTTAACAAGCCGCAGCTGCGCAATAATACCTTTTACTGCCTCAGCACGCCGTGCCTCATAATCAGAATGCTATTTTGGCAGTTTTTAGCGCGTACAACCAACTACCTAACAGGGTAGCAGAGACGTCACGGCTGGAGCTTTAAGGCTGCCTGGGACAGAGTGCTCGCTGAGTGGTTATGTCGACCGCTATTCCCCGAGGTCCTGACCAAACTGCACGTGTTCGGTGCCTATGTATTTCTCCGCTGAAATTCCTTCAAATATTTTATCTCACCACAACGTATTTATAAGTTTCTTCCGCGAGGTGACAGTTTTCTGCGGTGCCAAAATCTTTAAAACTTCGCTTTGACTGTCCCAGGGTTCTGGCTGATTTTCTTTTTCTATACGAGTGGACATTTCGATGTGCACACTGCAGATGAACTTCAAACCGAAACCTCTGATATGTCTTATTGTGGCGCGTAAGGATCGTGGTGAAACTTATGGCGCACAAAAAAGAGAAGGACAAAGAAAGTGACGACTGGACGATGCGATGCGCTAAGGATCCTGTGTTCTTTAACATGATTTTGATTACTCGGCTCCCCAGACGATCAAAAACGGTACTGTCTGATCAATCTTCGAAGCTGAATTAATTCATCAGCATTACTATTTAATGGAGGAGTAATTTACATTAATAAGCTGTGTCACAATACACGCTTTATAACAGTCTACTTGTTCACTGATGGCTGTCTGATAGGGCACCAACGAGTTACAGGGTAATATTCCATGGCGTGATTTCGTCGTTTTAGGATGTTGCAATATACGACAACAAGATAAAGAACTAGCTTTCCAAAAACGCTGTAGTAACAAGAAAGCGTTAAAAAACAACTACCACGCTATCGTTGAGTTTTCAAACCGTATTTAGGTGCAATGCAGACAAATTCTGCCAAAAAGGCGAGCTCTCTTTCGTAAAATAATATTTTCCTTCATACAGTATCAGCAAATAGATATTGCATGAATATAACACAAACGGAAGCCAACTATGCCATAAATCTTGCATCATGCAGTGATATAGATGCGCAATTATTTGGCGGTATCAGTTTGTTTTTCATCCCCTTTCTTTCAGGTGTTTTGCCTTCTGCAACAAATCAACACCAGGTATATTTTTCTTGATACTTCAAAGCCTGCAGCACATACAAAAAAATGTGAAAGTCTCTCTTAATATAGCTATATAGACTACGGGCAATTAAACGATGATATATACGTTCAAGACAGATTCGTCTTCACGATATTGTTCTTGCGTATTTCGTCCACCTGACTAAACCATAACGTTTCTCTAACGCTATTTGGGCAGCTGCAGTAGCGATCACATCAGGACAATTTTCGCAAATTACGTACTTTGAAATAACTTATGCGGCACTGTTAAGGCAGTCAGCTGAGCTTAGCTGCTATCCCGTAGCACTGCCTTTCCCAACGCCTTTCAACACTTTGTCTGTGGTCAGGTAGACAGTACGCGAACATTACTGAACGACATCAACCAGCCGTTAACAGTGCTGTATAAAACTATATATAGCATAGAATCCAACAGAAGGCATCGCTGCAATATACAGCGGCCCTGCTTTATCGTCCTCCGCTTCAAACTTTTTTTTTTCAGTGCAGCATTAGGCGAGTACGAATTCGCGTCATAATTAGCTGTCCTAATAATGAGAACAAGCTTCTGCAATTGCTGCATCTCGCAACGGGACGCTGGCTACACGTTATGCACATTCCTTCAAGAAAGTCGCGCACCAGCACGCTGGCAGCCCGCGCTAAATTGTAGTGCATTAACGAACCACTGATAAGTGTTTTCTCTCATTTTTCTTCTGGTACAGACGTTGCCATGGAGTTGTTTTTGTCCCTTATATCCGCTAGCGATGCCGTTCACAGAGGTGTCTAGCAGAAACAGCGCGTTCGACTGAGAACAATAACGGTTCCAACCCTTTATGTGTAACAGAGCCTCGTGATCAAGTTTACCTCCCGTAATGTACGAGCAAATTGCTGCAAATTACTACGGGGATGAATTACAGACATATCAGACTGTTTCTATGCGACGTAGTTACCGTAACAACTTGCTTATCGGAATATCGAATCTCTATATCGCGCATACCAAGAATATCATCGGACACTGCTTTCTGCTCATGCCCAACTGGACTTGAGAAAAACGTACTGATTGAGCTTTTCTCGCATGCAGTGCACGAGGGAGAGAGATAGCGAGAACTCTTTATCGAAAAACACAATGGTTAGACTGCGAAAATTCGCTTACTTGCTATTTTTCAGGGGGGGGGGGGGCGAGGAAAAAGAGAGCTGCTAGAACAATGTCGGCAGAAAATGGTCAGCGTGACCGCATATCGTAAACATGTTCATCAAATTAGATTTCACGCTGTCGCACTGTCACTCGGAACGAACAGCGACCTTCGTAATTCACTGTATGGCTATAGTCCTGAACATTTATGACTACGTGCTCGCCTTTCTAGGACACGGGCAGTCGTAATGGTATTAGCCCATAGTATAGGGATTCATCAGGATGAGCGTGCCTGTCAAAACATCATACAATGGCCCAGAGCGCGCAGGGATCGACGAGCCAAAGTTGCATGCAGCGTATGCAAGTGTACCACGTTTTTTGGCTCCGAAAGATTCTGCG
Source organism: Rhipicephalus sanguineus (assembly GCF_013339695.2). NCBI lineage: Eukaryota > Metazoa > Arthropoda > Arachnida > Ixodida > Ixodidae > Rhipicephalus > Rhipicephalus sanguineus. Next base: position 85,614,835 of record NC_051176.1, on the reverse strand, counting down.
ATATGTCGAGGCTGCATGTTACCTGCAATAGTCCTAGTACGAAGGGACAGAGGAGGCAGAAAGTTGATGAAGCTCGGTAAATTCGGTCCGTGAATCTCAGGATGAGAATTCACTGAGTGCGCTAGAAAGAAGGATCGATTTGAGGCGCGTGCTAGGACACCAACGCGAGGTAGAATATTTATGCACTCAGAGTTACAACCGCGATTTTTTCAAAATTGCAGCACCGCTACTGAATGCGTAAAGATCACAAAATATTAGCGAGTGGCACGCAAATACCACGCGGCGAAAAACAAAACCATAGCCCTTTCAGTTGCTACGTTCATCCGCGATGCTCCTGTGGTATGCCTCATAAACCTGAGTCACAAGAGCACAGAAACAGTACAGGAGGAAGGAAAGAATCTGAAAGGGAGATGGCAGTGAGGTTAACCAGGAAAACTTCCGGTTGGCTACCCTACACTGGCGGATTTGGGAAGGGGAGTAGAGGCTGTACAGGCTCGAAATTTTATCTGCACATTTAAAGCAATGGCGCACCAACCGGATGTAGGGGCGCCATTGCTTTAAATTACTTTTTATATAGCTAATTACAACAAGAAAACTGCATAATTCACTCAGGTCTTGCATTTTCAATTTGAACTGAAAAATAAAGTTGCTTTCACAGAAAAAAATAACATTGGGACGATAGCGAAGAATTGATCTACAAACTGGTGGATTTGGCTCCTTGAGATAGTTTTAAAGGGGTACTGACACGAATATTTTCAGTTGTCGTTTTTTTTGCGTCAAATGAAAATTCAAGCCCTTAAGAGCCTAGAAAAGGTAGTGCTAAGCGCCCTGAAAAAGTAATTACAGTGTGTTTTTAAAAGCTCCCGTGTACTTAGATTTAGGTGCACGTTAAAGAACCCCAGGTGGTCGAAATTTCCGGAGCCCTCCACTACGGCGTCTCTCATAATCAAATCGTGGTTTTGGGACGTTAAACCCCAGATATTATTATTATTATTATTATTAGTGTTTTTAAAAGCTAGTTTCGGTTCCTACTGTATCCTGACGTCATAACACGGTATGAGCTTCTCGTCACGTGCTCGCACAATATCCGCGATGCGCAGCGCCTATAGGGGCGCCACTGAAAGCCGCGTAGCGGCGGCCGTTGGAACCGCACACGGGTCGCGTAGCGGACGCCTCCTTTCACTGCAAGCATGACGGAAGTGCGCGCGTGCGATTTGCCGCTTGTGCGCGTCCCTGATAATTACTTTTGTGGCGATAGTGTGCGCAAAGGAGCCGCACTTTATAATAGTGGACAGGTGTCCGATGTAACAGCTGTGTGGGACGACAATGCCACTATACGCGCCAAGTGTTTGCCACAGACAAGCGTCAACAAGCTTCCTTACGAAGTGGAGCTCATCGTAAGTACACCGCTTTCTTTACAACGTCCCGATCACTAATGCCTGCATGCGTTGACGCATGAACCAACGTTTTTTTTTTTCGACACAGTAGCTTCGTTTACGTGCCATGTGTTTATATAGTACATTTTGAGGGAGCGCTGTCGCGCCGGCGCATGGATTTCACGGGTGCGGCCACGCGAATGGGCAGCGTTGGTAGGGTGGCTAGAATTGGGAGGTGTGAAAACCGGCCGCTCTAAGTTGGCCCCCATTCGCGATCCCGCAGCGGTGGCGCTGTAGTCGGAGGCGCTGCCAGCTTGCGCTGTGGTAATGCACTCGCGCATGGGCATCGGCAGGATTTTGTCTTCGGGGGTGCAAACCCGTGCTGCATCGCGTATGGTGGAGTGGGGGAACGCTGGTGTGGCTCCAGGGAGGCGGGGAAAATGCCCCCTGCCAACGACCATGCACTCGCGTCGGTGCTAGATTTTCGCCAGTGAAAGAGCTTTATCAACATAAACATTTTTACTCACTCAAGGATCACCGCGTTAGTGCGAAGCTTTCGGCCGCCAACAACCAGGCATAATTCGAGCCTCCATAATCAAACCATTCTTCGATGAAGTGTTATTTCGAATGAACCAATGTTTACATGTTTGATGAAGGCAAAATTATCTTCATAAGATTTATCTAGACATTTACGGAGTAAAAGAGAAAGCTTCTTCTTGCAGGAGCGTTATATCTTTGACAACGTTTTCTAACATTATCACGCGATAACCGTTGATAAATTGTAGTTACTCGTACTACTAAATATACCTCGAGAGTGCGCCTTGCCTTGTCCATTTGTTCCTTGCCATTTACTCAATGCTGAATTTGCATTACACTCGAGGTCGCGCCGTCACGGAGCCAGTATGCTCAAAGTTGAACAGAAATTGAGACAGCAATTAGTTTCATCGCTTCAACAAAATTTAATTAGCATCATTTTGTGAGCAATACACTGGTGGATACTCTTGTAGGTGATGCGCATGTATTCAATTTTTTTTTTAATTTGTCCTCGCTTTATCCCTGGTTGAGCCAGGCCTTCAAAGGCAAATGAACCCTCGATAGTGATGCAAAAGAATTTGACCACTGATATTGTCCATTCTTCAGATGTTCGACGTAGCCAATTTCTGCAACACGCTCCTTACAGAGCTGCAACAAGCTGTCTATTATCTTTGAAGGCAAGCGCACTGTGCTGAACACAAGTGTCAGCCTGCTTTACATATAATACCTGTGTCAAGTTGTATAGTAACTTTGATGGATACAGCAGCCCTCAAATATCCCATTTGCTAGTTATCTGACTTTGCAGCTGTCATGCAGTGCTTTCTATTAGCACGATGCACGCATTTTTGCAGCGTGTGCAGCACGATAGCAGAATGCGCTTTGTGTAGCCCGCTATTAAATACACAAGGTGAGCATCGCTGCGTTGCTCTTTATAGTCGATGAAAGTATAACAAATAAAATAAAACAGAAGAAGAAAATAAAACGTTCAGGTTATTTCATTTATCACTTGCCCGTGCTTGTCACAGACGCACGCAAAAACCTTTGCAGCATTTGAACGGGTCCAGTACATTTATCTTGTGTCAAAATGTTTCTTACAGATGGCCGAATTCTCGCTGTATCGCTCTGTCGGCCTTTGGGATTGCCCGCTTCCAAACTGCTAATCTGTCTGCATGCCGGCGCACGGGAAAGTGACACTTTTTCCGCACATGTTCTGCACACCGAATTGCAGCGCCTGGCACAAAACACGGTCCTTGTGTATATCTTCTTTGTCTCCGTGCGTTTGCACGAATCCGTTAAGATGGTCGCTGAGTTTCTTCCTTTTTTGTACACGTCATTCCTCTCAAGGAACACTAACACAGGGAACTCGTAAAAGCACGTGCACGCCAACGAAGCTGACAAGCTTCGGCCGCAAGTACACTCAGTACACTGCCGTCTCCCGCACCCCCCATGCGAGCAGGCAGCGCCTCCGACTGTCGCGCTATATTTCGACCTAGCGGAGGGATCGCGCAACGCGGCACCTTCGGGCAAGGGAAACACGGCTCGCTTTTCACACCTCCCCATTCTAGCCACCCTAGCGTTGGTAAAACTTTGAAACCAGCACGATAAACTTGCGAAAAAATATCTCGGCAGCTTGCGCTAGTGGCGCGGGACTGAGTCACTGCGGAGCTGGTGGTCACCTAGCTTGTCATAGCAGCTTGGCTACGTATTTGCTGGGTGTCTTCAGAGAAGAACGTCGGTGCATGTCCGTTGACCCCCTGTAATTTCGCTGAAAAAAATATATTTTGTTGTCTTCACGAATACGTGTAGCTCTTCGACAGCAATTTGTTCGGGAACAAAATTTTCGTCAGAATGAGATGAATCCAGAGACTCTACGGCGATCTGTTTGAAGCGGTTGAAACAGTTCTGGCACAAAATGTCGGTTTCTCTGATGGATGAGGCTTCTTCTGGCGTGCGCCTTCAGGAGGAGTGGCGTCTTAGCTGCGCCAGACAGACAGATGGCAGATTTTGCGCCCCCCCCCCCTCTTAGGCAAATAGGAAAGCCCCCACGCCTATGGCCCCACTCATAACACAGCTTGTGTAAAGCGAATGAGTATTAGTGGGATACATCAAGGGTGTTTTTTATTAGCATGAAGTCATGTTACGAGGCATTCAAAGGGAGGTTGAATCGGTTGAATGTCCTGTCAAAGGCCTTCAGTGCGAACAGGTGCCATGTTTTACAGCCAATATGCATACAGTTGAGGCAAGCGCACAGCGAACATTCTGCACCGGTGATCGCATTCCAGTGCCTTCATTAGGTAGAATGCAGCCCATTTCGTGCAGCACACGTGTGATTCCACGGCGCTTTTGTAAAGTAGCCGCCACCTGCCCCACATTCTCTGGCATAGCGCTTCGCGCCATTCGTTTTTCAAGAGAGCCTAGGCATCGCGTCTTATCAGTGATAACAACCTCATGTGCATTGTATCGTCTACAATGCAGGCGAGGCGACCAAATGTAAACGTAGTAGCGTTCGCTGAAGACGTAGCGACATAAATGGAGAAATAAAAACACGGTAATCGTTCTAACACTGCCTAAACAAAGCGCGATTGCTTACCTTTTGCGTCGGACAGCCGCAATCCACCGTCGCCGTCGGTCTCGCTCATGAAATAGCACCGGAAACAAAGTGCGTTCCTGGCGAGGTTTTGTATGTGTTTGAGCAGCCGACAACGCAGCAGTCATTTTTCGACACCGCTGAAGCCCGAGAGAGTCGTTAAATCACGTTGAAAAACACATCCATCCGTGCACTCGCGTAGACGCTCGCTGAAACACTGTTCGCCGGGCCCCGCGAGCGCTTCCGAGCCATGGCGGCAGATGGCGTGGTCGGCGCTTTGCGCATCGGCTATATAGTGACGTTTCCACGGCCGCTCCGCAACGTGGCTCCGTTGGTGACGCACAAGCGGCCATTTTGGAAGTTTTGATGACGCACAAGCGGCCATCTTGGAAGTTTTGGTACCTAACGTCATCACAACTAGCCTGACTGCTGCGTGAAGTCACCAGAATTTGTACTGTCGATGTCAGTAGGTGCGCCATGAAAAAATTGATTTTATTATCAAATTAAAATACCTTACCAGCATTTTCTGAGCTTCACACTAGAGGTGTGCACGGGCTCCGGGTAGCCCGAAAGCCCGAGCCCGACCCGGCCCGCGGGCCGGGCTCGGGCGGGCCGATGCATTTCCACCTCGGGCCCGGGCCGGGCTCGGGCTACTTAGAGTTTTATCGGGCCGGGCTCGGGCCCGGTGCAAAGCCCGACTCAAGCCCGAAATATAAAAAATGAGCGGGAATTGTTTTCCAGCACGCATACAGCGCCTTTTCCGTGACCGCCCTTTAGCGCTTTTCCTTTCCATTCGCTACTTTAAATAAAAGGGGAGCTCTCCAATTATCTCTCTATGGAATCGTCCGCCTGTCCATCTGAAGTTTTAGTCTTCTGGAAAAACAAGCAGCAGAGATATCCCAAGCTTGTCAGGCTGGCAAAAAGATATTAGCAATTTCGGCGACGAGTGCAAGCAGCGAACGCAACTTCGGTTCGGCGGGCTACATAAAGCAAAAGCGCCGCACTTCGTTGAAGCCGCAATCGTGGGACTGCTTGCTGCTTTGCACGACAGTTTGTAATCTGTGTAATAGAGACTGTTCGTCGTGTGTCGTTTGGTCATATTCGATATGCCCAATAAAATGCCAAATTACCGGAAAACGATCTTTTGTTTTCGCAGCGAACCTTCAAATGGCCGGGCCGGGCCGGGCCCGGGATGGTGTTTTCGAACGTCGGGCCGGGCCGGGCGGGCTCGCAGCCCTTTGCCGTCGGGCTCGGGCGGGCCTTCGACAAAGTCAGCGGGCCCGGGCCGGGCTCGGGAATACGGACCGTGCACAGCTCTAATACACACTTAATCAGAGCCGTCTCTGCATGCAGGTGGTTGGTGTGGCAGAGTAAACTCGCCTTCGAAAAAAGGTGTCAGTACTCCTTTAACAACCGTCAAGAACTGGGAATAATTAGAATACCTTTCGCTGCAGTTTATGGTGGTATCAAGATGCCCTTGATAATGATCTTGTTGTAACCTTCGTTATAACTTTGTATACGTCTCATTGAAGCTTACCTTTCTGAAGTACACGCAAGCTGAAAGTGACTGCAATACAGAACATTTTGTTATCAGATGCAACAAGTTAGCTTGAACTATGCTCGAACAATGTGTTGGCGCTTTCCAAATATTTTATCTTACTTGTGGGTTTGTTAGCAACGGTACTTAGTGGCTGCAGCTGTACTTAGTGGGTCAGTCTTGTTTGCTCGCTTGTTCATTTGTTTGTTTTAAGCCGGACTATGTTTGGTAAACACTGTCTTTCTAAGAGAGAAAGAGTAACGAGCATCATGCCAACCGCTGCTCCACCCATGGTTTTTTAACACACAGTTGTGTACACTTAAAAGAAATAGTGGAATTCGCTGCAGTTTTGAGGTAACACCAAGAGTTCATTGAAGTACACTGACGTTCCAGTTAATGTTGCTTGGTAGAGCGCGTCTTCAGGAAACAGAGCAAGTTTGTAACTTAAAGCTGTCCTTCTGGAAGTTGTCCTATCCCAGCTTATATAACATCTGACGGTCCTTTAAGAATAATGACACTGCGCGACCTGTACGCGAAGGTGCCTCTTTCCGTGTTCTAACTTGATAAATGTCAACGTTGCCGCAGTTCGAGGTGAACGAGCCATAAATTCTGCCCTCTGTACGCAACGTTCGCAATGTTAGTTACCGGACGTGGTGTGTGGATACGTATCCGCTGCTTCGTTCAGAGTGAAGTCAATATTGCTCGCGCTAGTGCCGTAAAATAAGCAGCCGCTTAGAAGGCCTAAGCAAATGTCCGTTTTCTTTTTTTCGGTCTATACCATAGGCCTGCCTCTTTACGACAGCAGAATAGAAGACTATTACGAATGAAATATCTAACGCGAAACGCTAAATCTTCTTAAAAAATAAACAAAAACAAACTAAAGCTGTAAACACTTGCGAGGACAAGGGCAGGTCTTATTTTATTTATTTGTAAGGTTGAAAGGGGTCATGAACCACTCCTCGGGCTTGGCGAGAAGACACATCCTATAGCAGGTACTGCTATAGACATCTCAGCCAAATATTGCCGTTGTGCGCGGCACGGAGCATATACAAGCGGAGCGTGAAGTTGTCATTGTGACAGGCCCCCTCTTTTCATACAGAGGCCTGTGCTCACTCTCTTCGAAGCCCTCGGTGCCTGCTGCTTGACGTCGAACAGCAGATAGCACACTATTGGCCAATAGTCGACATAAACCAAGAGCGGCGGTTGGATCAGATGCGCTTCTTGAGCGGCGTTTGATCAGAATCGTTTCGTCACGCGCGATGACGTAGCTTCTTCCCCCCGTGCCATCCCTCCCCGCTTAGTTTCCAGCGCGCTCGTTGGAACGAGAAAAAAAGAAAAAGCGCTTCAAGCACGACAAATCCCTTTAACTGCGCTCGTTCTTGACGGGTTCGAGACGTTTTTGCGGTAATCGGTTCGTGAGGCAAAAACTCAGATACTGAGGTTATTCGATTGTTTTTTCGAAAAGTGGTTCAGAACCCCTTTAACGTTTCAAATAAGCACTGGAGCAAGATAGTTGAACCGGAAACTCTTGCGTAGCGGTGTCACTTTTTTCGATTCAACAAAGCCGCTTCACCTGCGGCACAACTCCATAGCCAAAAAATAACGGCTAAAACATTCCCATTTTTGTATAATCATGAAAGAAAAGGGAGTTGCTGTCATGCAAGTGCGACGCAAACAACTCCTCGTGTCTTGAGCAAGTATTATTTATAGTTAGACATATATTAACGCATTGTCGTTTTGTGGCTGTCAGTCTAGTTCTTCAGTGGATTCAGGCCTCGCCAGTTCTTTAAGCACTGCCATGACTGAGTAGGAGTCCCCGTCATGTGCTTGTCTCTCCCTGACAGCCGTCGGGATGTTTGAGGGGGAGGGGGGTCGTCTGTAATATAAAAAAAGTGGAAAAGAGAGTCCAGTTACTAGAGATATGAGTACGCACACCACTGAGCGCCCGGTCAGGGTACCTCTCTTCCTGTTAGAGAACCTGGTGGATGCCCGGCCGGCGGCATTGGGAACCGAACCCAGAAACTCTTGCATTGGAGGTGGACACTGTATATGCATCTTCACTCTGTTATCAATATCTCCCACTTTAGTTTCCCTCTTGCGCTCCCAGAGATTATTGGCTGGCTAGAAGAACGTAGTACTTACATCCCGTCTACCTCGGTGTCGTTCTTCCCAGAAACGTTTCTCTTTCTCTTTGCTCATACGTCTTGCAGGAGAATGAGTAGGTAATCTCTTAGCTCAACCTTGCAATGGAAAGGTCAGAGCATTTGCACAGCATGTGGAAGAAACTCTGGACTCAGCCTGGTGAAGAAAATTTTATTCACACTTTGTAGCCTATAATATACACTCCTTCAGTATCCAACTCGCGTGAAGACCAGGTTTGAATGAAGGGCGCTTTTTTTTTGGGGGGGGGGGGGCTAGTTGGAATTGCATACTTCTTTTTGGTTTGCAATTTCGAAGACAGAAACACGGCGAGACACGCAGAAAATCACAGACGGGAGCGCTCTAGCAACTGATATTTGTTGAAGATCCTGCATACACTTATACATGCCGTACGTCGTACACCATGTGACGCCTGCTGTCGCACCAATCGGTTCAATATCATTTGTCTATGTGACAGTGTAACTGAAGGTGTGCTGACACATATGGCGCCTTCGCTGATTAGGGCTTCTGCCACTGTAAGCTCTCGCTTACTTTTGCCTTTAGGGGGAATGATTATACGGCTTTTTGAAAACAAAGGTGAGAAACCGCAGTCACTGCAGTGAGTCCAAAGATGCCCGTCTCTGTGCCATGCAATAATCTGAGAGACTATAAATTTTGGAGACTATACAATAGTCGGGAAAAGCGCCTCCGCCATGACTTAACGATAACTCCCACTCAACGAACAATAGCATCGGGTGTCTGGCAGATATATAATGGCTCATTACTTTTGCTTTGAGTAATGCTCCAAATTTTCGTCACTGAGTGGCGTAACGCGTTCACAAGGGGAATGCGGATCATTTACAATCCATCTGTTTATTCTTTTGCTGTTGTTTTTTTTTACACAGCGGAGCATTTTTTACACTACACCAGTTGTTTAGTGTTCTCTTTATTAGGTAATGTTCTAAGTGAAGTTTTTAAGCCAGGCACCTGTTCCTACAACAAGATCGTCTTCACGAGAGAGAGTGAATAAGAACAAAAGAAAAGCGGGGAGGTTAACCAGGGCTGAGCTCTGTAAGCTACCCTGCACTGGGGAAAAGGGAGAGGAGGAAGGAAAGTCACGAGTTTTTAAAAGCGTCAAACAGGTACACTATTTCACGCTGTTATATATTTATCCTTTTATCGTCTTCAAAAGTGAAATACTTTATATTACGAACGTTTTAGCGTAATTTGATACCCTAAGAAATAGAACCAGCCACCGACTTCTTTCAAAAATTCTACTTAGTTGCATGGGCTTCTATAGACATTACAATATCGCACGGCATATACCATACATACAAAAAAAAACGCGGTTGATCCCTTGCTCATAGGAATCGGTATAACACGACATTTTTAACCGTGTCTTCACAGGAGTAGTTCATTGTTTATTGTACATTGGTGTATGAGAGCTTGCACAATGTATTTTGGTGTTTGGAAGCTATAGCACCGTTTGACGTGGTTGCACCCACGTTGACGCCAAATGGCACATCGCCATCCCAACGACTAATGTCCATGACCGTGATTTAACCCCTGTGGTTATCTTACACCCGGGCGCAGCATATGGTGAATCCAGCGCGAATAGGGCATCAGCAAGCACATAATAAGCACTGGTACTCGATATGGACTCATTAAAAGCGTCGTTATTTGACGAGAGAAACGCCATTGTGTGGGCTCCTCAGTCAAAGGGTAACCTACGCCTCTGCTGATGCATATATCACACAGCGCTTCAGGAACGCGAGAGGCAGAGTTCGCATCTCGAGCCGTGAACGCGGGAAGAGTTCCCGCTTCCCGCTGACGTGTCTATCGTGAATCAACGCACTCACTGCGCGACATTTGCCCGTCGACGTCATTGCCTTTTCTACGCCGCTTATTGCAGCAGTTTTATTAGTAGGGGCTATCACACTCGAAGCAGTAGAAACGGAGAAATACATTTGGTGCATGTGGAAGCTGCACTATGCTCTGGCGACGAGGCGCCACACGCTAACACGACGCTGAAGGCAAATCATGTAACTGCGTCACCACCGAACCAAATTACCACGTATGCCGCATTCCACCGACCGTAGAGTTTCCTACAATACGACACCGCAATATTGCACCTCCGTTGCGCTGAAACTACTGAAGTGTTCCCTGTCGGCGAACGTTGGTGTCATAATTCAGTGCTTCAGTTCAACGCTCCCAGACGGCGACATCAACGCTGCCATCTAAGAGCACTGCGATAGAGAAGGTGTGAGAGATAAAAGGCGCGTTTGTGAAGCTTTGTTCATGTTCGTCAGTAGTGCAGTGAGTAGAGCGCCCGGTACCTATCGTCGTGGACTGAGAGGTCATGGTTCGACTCCCTGGTGATCCAAATGAACAAAACATTTTCTACGTGTTTTTCTTTGACATTTGTTCGTGTGATTTTTACCGACGTGACTTTCGTGACGGAAATTACGTTATTAACACTTTCGTGTTAAAAAAACCGCCGATGATAGCATAAACAGCTGTTTTCCCTCATGAATCCTAAAATCACTAAAGTTTGCAGAGAAAAGACACACATCATAAAATGTACAAAAATTTGTCTGCGTAATTTCCTAATCAACCAGGGTTACCAGTTAATCAGTGGCCACAATGTTGCACTTTAACAGCGGATATAATGCTAAATGAAATTTCCGATATGTTGCATCGAAATGTGTATTACCCATAGAAGAAGAGCTCACTGCGACGAATCTCGATGAAAGACGCGCAGCTGACTTCGGCGACAAGCATGCCCCGCCACCAGTATAGCCCTGGAGGACAAGAAACACACCATAGCGTTGCAACCAATCATGTACCGTCACTAAACGCGCAGACTCCACAAAATCAGGTTCGTCTGAAAAGACATTCCGTGGCAAACGTGCCCGGAAACACGGTTACGCCATACCCATAGCGGTCGAGGTCCGAGCGCGAAAACGAAAGCGCTAACAACCAACAAAACCTACTTGCTTCAAGGCGAAAAAAAAAAAAAAGATCTGATGAACCAATTCAATTACATAAAGGTACTGCGCTCTAGACGGAATCTATTTCTTGCAGTTATGATAGTATTATGTCGCGCTTATTGTTTTCCTGAGTGATTCCGCAGGGAACAGTGCCAGCGACCGATGGAACTCTACCTGTATATTACACTTCGGGTGGCTATCTGTACTTCGAACTCTATTTGAGCGGTTCTTTATTGAATCACCTCGGGACGTAACGCAGTTTCGGTGAAACTGAAGAATGCTGGTGACGTGGATGGAAACCAATTTTGCCGTTAAAACATGAGTGTATGGCGGATATATTCATCCTTACAAATGCAATTTATTAAAATTGAAATTTACACAACAAATAACGTTTCCCATTAAGAGGAGAGGCTGAGCTCGGAAATTTCTAATAAAAACGTCGGAACGGAAAAATCAATAATGCTGGTTACAGTAAAATAAATTGCAAGTCTATGCTGTACTACATCAACCGCATTGATTTTGGTCGATTTTCATTACTCCGCAATAATTACCAGAAGCCGATTTTTCGAAATCTCAAAGCGGCGGTGGGTTCTTCGCAGCAAGGAGTTCGATTCTCCCTTGTGACCCGACCGTCTGCCTCCGTTAATTGAAACACTAATTACATTAATTTACTTTAATACTGCCATGATCGACATCTCTGTCAATCGTAAGATATCTACCGCTTCAGAAAAAGTAATTAGGAAGGCAGCGAACCAATATTCCACTTTCCTTATTTTTGCGGATTTGTGGACCCACTTCATGAGTCAGCCGGTATAATTCACACATCCATATTGCGGAGTGTGAGGATTGATTGATTAGTGGGGTTTTTTGGCGCAAGGGCCATGGGTGGCCAAAGAGCGCCATGTCTGTTATGTGGTGTTAGCGATGACCAATGATTACGATGACAGGGTGTATTGTGGCTGTATAGAGGCCTAAAATTACGCGCTATAAAGAAGCGTAAAATATGTGTATAGAGTATAAAATTATGGCAGTGACAAGCGGTATGATCTATGGGTGTGGGATAAATGAATAGTGAGCATGGTATTTACAAGCGAGAGGCGGGATAACAGCACGAGTGCCTCCTCAAGGCCTTTGAGCCCAAAGGCCGGGAGCCAGGTGCTTCCTTTGATAGAAACCGCAGCAGCAGCCTCAATCATTAGGCCGCGCTACGGAGCGCCTGGAAAAATAACGTTGAAATTGTGTACATCCTTTAGAAATTCAAAGAGGGACTGATATTTAAAAAGGGGCTCTCTGCCAATGAACATAACAGGATGGAGTGGGTACTGCAGGTATATAGATGAAAAATGCTTTTTTCTGAGAGTGTCTAGTTCCGTGCATTGCAGTAAGGTCTGGAGTACTGTGAGGGGGTCGCCGCAATGGTCACACACAGGTGGATCGCCTCCGGACAAAAGGTATGAATGTGTACTGTATGTGTGGCCGAGTCTGCAGAGTGTTACTTCTGTGTGGCGTGATTTTGATACTGGCGGCCAATTACCTAGTTGCGGCTTGAAAACGTGCAGTTTATTTTGTGTGTGCCTATCCCATGTGCTCTGCCAAAAGGCCCTGAGCTTTCTCTTGAGGAGTAGTTTTAGGTCTATTGGAGGGATAGCTAAGGATGTACTGAGACTGTTTTCGTGGGCGCATGCTGCTAGCTGGTCCGCCAACACGCGTTTCCTTGGATCTCGCGGTGCCCTGGCACCCAGCACACTATGACATGTTGTTCGAGTGTGTAGATTGTGCATAAAAGTGAGTATAGTGAGACAAGGACAGGATTTATGTGTTTTTTCTGCGTTTTCAGGGCTTTCACTACACTTAAGGAATCCGTGTATATCACTGCACTTTGTAGTTTTAATTGTTTAATGTGTTTGACGGCCGCAAGTATGGCGTATGCCTCTGCTGTAAATATGCTTGTATTCGGTCGCAGAACGCCAGCATGTGAAAAGGATAGGCCAACCGCTGCGTACGACACAGAAGTGTTAGACTTTGAGGCGTCTGTGAAGAATTCAGGGTATGAGTACTTGTGTTGTAATTCGAGGAAGTGTGCACGGATATGTGTAAGTGGCGCGTGTTTCGTAACTTCCACGAAAGAAACATCACAATCTATAAGCTGCCACTGCCACGGCGGGAGATGTGCAGCGGGAGCCATTAGACAGTGTTCGAGAAGTGGCACACCCGTTTCTTCAGTTAGGCCCCTCACACGAAGTGAGTAGGGCTGTCTCGTCGAAGGACGGTTGTGAAAGAGTTCAGAAGCGGACAACTCATTGATTGTGGTGTGTGAGGGGTGTTCGTTGTTTGCGTTCACCTTGAGGAAATATACGAACGAAAGGTAAGGTCTCTGGAGGTGTAACGACCACTCGTTCGATTCAACGTAAAGGCTTTCTATGAGGCTAGTACGAAAAGCACCCGTAGAAAGACGAATGCCCAAATGGTGGACTGGGTCAAGCATCTTCAAGGCGCTTGGTGTCGCAGACTGGTAGATTATCGCCCCATAATCTAGGCGCGTGCGTATAAGGCTTTTGTAAAGATTCATCAGACACTTTTTGTCACTACCCCACGTAGTGCGTGACAACACTTTTAGAATATTCATAGTTTTTATGCACTTGTTTTTATGTACTTCATGTGTGATATAAAGGTAAGTTTAGTGTCTAGAATTAGCCCTAGAAACTTGTGCTCCGTTTTTACCGACAGACGCTGACCATGTAGGTCAATGTCTGGATCGGGATGAACGCCTCTCTTTCTGGAGAATAAGACACAAGTGCTTTTTTGTGCATTCAGTGTAAACCCATTCTCATCTGCCCATTTAGAGGCCTTGTTCAGGCCCAGCTCGACCTGCCGCTCACACATTGAAAGGTTGCAGGATTTAAAACCGATCTGTACATCGTCGACATATGTGCAATAAAACATGTTACGTGGGATGCACAGACGCAGGGAATTCATTTTGATAATGAAAATTGTACAACTTAGTACACCTCCTTGCGGCACTCCTGTTTCTTGGACAAGTGCTCGGGACAAGACATTGTCTACTCGAACACGGAATGTACGATCGGACAAATAGCTCTCTATAATAGTTAACATTCTTCCCCGCACACCTAAGTGTGAGAGGTCTTTCAATATTCCAAAGCGCCATGTTGTGTCATAGGCCTTTTCCATGTCGAGAAACACAGAAAGGAAGAACTATTTATGGATGAAAGCGTCACGAATTTGTGCCTCGATACGTAAGAGGTGGTCTGTCGTGGATCTACCTTCTCGGAACGCGCACTGGTAGGGGTCGAGTAGATTGTTTGTTTCAAGGAGGTGTAGGAGTCACCTGTTTATCATCTTTTCAAAAACCTTGCATAGACAGCTTGTTAGGGCTATAGGCCTATAATTGGAAACTGAGGATGGGTCCTTGCCCATTTGAGAATGGGAATAATAATGGCTTCCTTCCAGGCAGAGGGGATCTCGCCGGAAAACCAAACCGCATTATACAAGGAAAGGAGGTTTTTTTGCGTTTCGCAGGGCAGGTGTTTCAGCATTTCGTATACTAAACGGTCGCTGCCTGGTGAGGACTTATTACAGCAGCTCAGCGATGCCTTTAGCTCAGCTAAGCAGAAAGGTTCATTGTATCCCTTCTCGTCTTTTCTGCATTTACACTCTAGTTTCTGCTTTTCAATTCTTGTTTTGTGGCGTTGGAAAGCCTCGGAATAGTGCGACGAGCTGGACACTTCTTCGAAGTGTGCGCCGAGGAAGTTTGCCTGGTCTTCCACGCTGTCGCGTTGTGTGTTTACTAGAGGAAGTGAATGTGCTTGTTGGCCTGCTAGACTATTAACCATGTTCCAGACTTTAGCCTCCCGTGCATACGAATTGATGTCCGATAAGAACTTCTGCCAGCTTTCTCTTCTTTCTTGTCGGCGCGTTCTCCTGCCTTGAGATTTAATGTTCCTGAAACTGTCCAGATTCTCGGCTGTTGGAGAGTCGCGAAGCAGCCTCCATGCTTTGTTTTGTTTTTTGCGCGCATTTCGACACTCAGTGTTCCACCACAGCACACGTCGTTTGCCGGGCAGTCCACTTGTTTGTGGTATACACTTAGTTGCAGCATCAATCAAAAAGGCAGTAAAGTATTCTACAGCTTCATCTATGCTTAAGGAAGACATGTCCATCCAACTTAGGAGTGTAACTTTCTGAAACTGTTCCCAATCGTCTTTTTCAACCTGCCATTTTGGAACCTGAGGGGGACATTCATTTATTATTGGTGTGTTCAGAACTGTTGGAAAGTGATCACTTCCGTAAGGATTAATGATAACTTTCCATTTAACTAGGGGCAGAAGTGATGGAGATGTTATGCTGTGGTCTATGGACGAGAATGTTCTGTTTGCAAGGCTAATATGTTGGTTGTTTCTGATTCAAGAGACATGCACCAGAAGAGAAAAGGAACTGTTCAATCAGGCGGCCTCGCGCATCGCAGCGAGAGTCACCCCATAGACTGCTGTGTGCCTTAAATCTCCAAGGACCAGAAATGGTTCTGGAAGTTGATCTATTAAGGACTCGAATTCATGTTTTTGGAGCTGGTAGTGCGGGGGTATGTACAGTGAGGAGATTGTGATCAGTTTATTGAAGAGAACGGCTAGAATAGCCACTGCCTCAAGGGACGTTTGGATTGGTAAATGGGTGCATGCAATTGCTTGGTTAACTATGACGGCTACGCCACCAGATGACGCCACAGCATCATCCCGGTCCTTTCGGAATATGACATATTGGCGTAGAAAATTCGTGTTTTTGGATTTTAAGTGTGTTTCTTGTACACACAGCACTTTTGGTGAGTGTTCATGTAGCAGCTCTTGGATATCGTCGAGGTTTCTAAGACCTCCGACGTTCCATTGTATAATTTGTGTATCCATTTTGAGTGTAAATTAGTGCTGTGTGTACTGAAAAAAATATTGCCTTAAGTCACAGAACCCTCTCCGGGCCCTGTGATGCGGGCTTTTTCTTTTTTGGTGCGCTCCAACGAGCTGCGCCGTTCCTTCGGAGCCTGAGACGCCGTTGGGCTTGCCATTGTGTCCATCGCCTCGGTAGAGATGCTGGATGCCCGTTCGCGTGTTACGCGCACGGGTGTCAGAATTTTGGGGCTCTCTGCATAAGCAAAAGGCCCTGGGCCTGCAGATCCGGAGGCCTGCCTGCCCTTTGGTTGCGGAGCAGCACGGGCTGCTTCGGCTGAGGGGGCGGATGGCGCTACCGCCCGTCCACTGTGCGTGGCACGTGCGGTCGCCGCGAACCTTTGTGGCACTGCCCCCTTGCGTGCCACGTCGGCGTACAAATGACCCTGTGCGATAGAAAGGCGTTGGCGCGCCTCCCTAAAAGAGATGTTTTCTGTTACACTTTGAGTGTGATTATTTCTTATTCCTTTTTCCATGAAGGACACGTGCGAGTGTACGCTGCGTGTCCGCCATCGCAGTTTGCACAGTGGGGGGTTTCTGCACATTTGTCAGTAGGGTGTTCGTGTGAGCTGCACTTGGCACAGGTTTGACGGCCCACGGCAGCTCTGGGAGCCGTGACCGAAGCTCTGGCACTTCAAGCAACGCCGCGGGTTCGGTATGTACGGTCTGACCTTTAGTTTCAGGTATCCTGTTTCGATATGTTCTGGTAGTGTGCTTGTGCCAAAAGTGAGGATTAGGTGTTTTGTGAGGATTTCTTTATCATCGCGCCTGATTTTGATCCGCTGTACATTTATCACGTGCTGTTCACTCCAGCCTTCGAGGAGCTCAGTTTCTGTCAGGTTGAGTAGGTCTTGGTCAGACACTACTCCTCGGGAGCTGTTAGGGGAACGGTGCGGTGTGACAGAAAGAGGTGTCGTTCCAAAAGAGACGAGTTTGGAGAGATTTTCGAACTTTGTCTTGTTTCGAATTTCAAGGACAAGGTCATCACTAGCCATTCTTGTCAACTTATAACCTTGACAGAGTGTATCGGTCAGGCATCTTGAGACAACAAAAGGAGAAATCGTTCTTGCGTTCTTTTCAAGGTTTTCGCAGTGGCTTATGTCGAATCGTGGGAGAATTTCTTTTGGTTTCTGAAAAACGGTGTCTTCGGTGCGCCCTCTCTTTGTGAGAGGAGGACGATCGTGCAGTCGGAGGAAGGAAGCGGAAGCCGTAAATTATGTATCAATTCGGCAGCTATGCCAGCCGCCCACCATGGAGCCCAACGTGGGGACGCGACAGCACTTGGATGTATATAAGGCATGCCAACGTCAGCTGTACACAGCCACTATAACCAAATATGATGTGCCCAAGAGAGGGCACACACACAAGGTTAACCCTCGCCGCCAGGAAAACGGAAGTAAATAGAAGTGAGGAGAAGACAGGAAGGATGAAAAGTGGGAGAAAAGACGAATATGTGAGGGGAGAGAGAGACAGGAAAAGGTGACTGCCCATTTCCCCTGGGTGGGTCAGCCGACGGGTGCCGTCTGCGTGAAGCTGGGGCCAAAGGGCTGTGTTGCCTCTGCCGGGGGAGACAGGAACTTAAAGGTCCAATCACCCGGCGTCGACTGAACCCCCAGGATCCCCTTTTCCCCGGACACGGCAATGCCACGCACGGCTAGGCGTGGGAGGGGGTCGAAGCCCCCCCGTTAGCTCGGGTCCATGGTGTCGCTACACACCAAACGCCTGCTTCCACAGACGCCCCTTCGGTGTGCGGAGTGTGAGGATGAATTTGTAGAATGAAAGAGCAACACCCGATTTCAAGGCCACTGCCTTTTTATTGCAGCTACACAAGAGTGCTATTTTTGAGTCAGTGCATGTGCCAACCCATCAGCGGAGGTGGCCATGTGGCTTTCGCTACACCATGTTAACAGAAACCGCCCGTGGTACCTTCTTGCCTATACTGAGAAGCATTAAGCGAGCACGGCCTCAACCAAAACTGTAAGATCGATCATCGCTGTTGCTCATGCACAAAACGTTACATTCACAAGTCTGCAGCTGGTGTGCCTATGATATTTGCTCATACTTTCCCGACAGCAATGAGTACAGCGGTGCCCATCGATGGCAACCGCTGTACCAAGAGTAGACTGAAAACAAAATCCAGACAATGAAGAACAAAAATATTACACCATCTCCCGCTAAAGGGGACCATGAGGCGATGCAAAGCCGGAGCACTTGCACTATCGCGTTCCGTTGGCGTTCTTTGGGCATGCTACCGACCTCGCATCGTGGAACGCGAAGAGGAACACTACGCGTGTCGTGTCTTCCCTCTAGCCTGGCCGTTAATTCTCACAGGGCGAGCGGGGAACGCGGTCGACAGGCGCGTGAGAGGGGGTAGCGTAGGAGAGGAGAGAGAGGGGGGAGGGGACGCGCATGCGCTGGCGCTCATCGAGGCGCTGCGCAGGAGAGAATTTCGGCATGTCGAGCCCGCATTTCAGAGGAGTCAACCGAAGCAAGCGCTGGACTGAACGCGCGCAGCGCTCTACCACTTGAAGGAGAGAAGGCTAGAGGAGGAGAGTAGCGCATGCGCCGCGAGAGCGGAAGCGAGAACGCAGGAGAAGCGCAAGCATGTGCTGGTAGAGAAGTGGAGAGAGTAACGCGCAGCTGTTGGAGAAAAGGAAGGACGAGAGTTGCGCATGCATAGTGTGAGTGCGGACCACCAGGCCAACGCCGCGGGACATACCCCCGAGCAAGATATGCTTCGCATCTAAAATATTCGGCAGATCCCACGTGCCGTGGGAATCGATGTTATGCGAAGCATGCGCAGGAAGGTGACCGTGTCGCAATTTCTCACATTGAGCGAAACGGTATGGAATGATGCTAGAGAAATCTGCAAATGGTATGGGCACACACATATTTTGAAGAGCCGCACATGGGTTATATAACCAGTTGTTTACAGTTGTTTAACGATGCCAACAGCGACATAGGTGTTACCAACACCAGACGCAGTAAGCTGATATGTAGTGCTTATATTCTTCAATACTGGCTTGTGCGAATTCGAATAGGACAATGTAGGAACACAGATGCACAGGACAGGCGCTACACTCAACTAAGCTTTATTCAGAAAAGTTTCCCTAGATATACACAGCCGAGTGGTACGCGCAGACGCACTGCATGTACGTTACAGTAAGTTGTTAGAGTTGCGTTACAGTTGTTATGATTATACTTATCCGTTACGACGGAGACCGCACGCACGTTTCACGAATTCGTGTCCATGTGTGGAAGGCAGGCCCGTAGCCAGCCGAAATTTTGGTGAAGTAGGTGTTTTTACCAAAAATAAATAATGAAAATAGGTGTTTTTCTCAAACAGTCAAGGTTTTCAGCAAGTGACTCCTCCCCCCCCCCTCCCCACACGAAAAGCATTCCTGTCTACGGGCCTGGTGGAAGGGGTTCTTGGCAGTTCTTGAATAAGGTCATCATTACCGTGATTAGTGAGTACCAGCAGATGGACAGGAATTGTTATAGGATCCGTTCGTGATCGCGGCTACGAACGGTCAAAGTGTAGTGAAGTGCGAGGTATAGCAGAGCTGGTGGAAACCGCGGATGGCTTTTACGAAGAAATGATCTACGATGCCTCCTGCCCTGGACATGGCACCGAGGTACTGTCGTCTCCAATCCAAGCCGTCTAAGACAACCGAGCCGCCTAAGAACCAGGCCTTGTTGTGTTTTGATAAATCAATGCTGAAGTCACCGGTAATCATGAGGGACATGGTCCTCTCGGCAGAGTTATTTTAGAAACCATCGACCCCGGTTTTTGCGTAATCGATGTGGTCGACGTTGCGGACCACGTGGACGAGTGGATGGTAGCCCAGCGTCTTCCAGGGGTGCTCTGTCTTCAGCTCCCTAACTTTCCTTGCGTCAGCCGCTGTGGTGTAGTGGTTATGGTGCTCGGCTGCTGACCCGAAGGTCGCGGGTTCGATCCCGGCCGCGGCGGTCACATTTCGATGGAGACGAAATGCTAGATGCCCATGTACTGTGCGATGTCAGTGCACGTTGAAGAATACCAGATGGTCGAAATATCCGGAGCCCTTCACTACGGCATCTCTCATCATCATATCGTGGTTTTGTGACGTAAAACCCTATCAATTACAATTATTATCACTTTCCTTCCGTGTCAATGTGTATGTTCGCGGTTACTGCATTGATTGAGACTCTGTTATCACCTGTAGCACATACCCGCATAACATGAATTCAGGTATGCGTGTATGTGCCCCACGGGACTGAGAGAAAGGGTTTCATGACGTACGCAACAGGTATTTTGCGTTATCCATGTCACCATTAGTGAATCGTGATCGCCATAGACTCATCCTATGCTATGCAAATTTTGGTATATTACAACCTATGGAGACGACCGGGAGAGCGCCCAGACGTAGGCGGCTAGATAGATTGATAAATACGTAGATAGAAACGCGCAAGTGCCTGAGGTTCGCTAAGAAATGCTCCGCATTTAATATAAGCTACTCCTCGTCTGTGCGCGCGGTTTTGAAAGCCGATATGTACTCCCGCCGACACTGTTGCGCATTTAGAAGTGCGAAAGAGCCTCGGTTAATAGCGGGGGGAAGGGGGGGGGGGATGCATACGCGCGCTTTTCATCCGCGCATGAAACAAACCGATGGCAACTTATTTTGTTATGGTGTTCAACGAAGGGTGCTTTCTGTAGCAGTGAACAGGTCGCCCTCTAAGCGCTCTAACAGGCGGAACGCCGCTCGAGCTCTGTCGCCGGGAGCCATATCGAACGTTTCGAGCGACTGGGCCGCCAAATGCAATGTCATCCACGCTGCCGTTACAAAGCTCAATTGCATGTTGCGCCTCCTGCGTATAATGGGCGAAGTGCTTACGCCCGCTAGCATTACTTTCCGCTTCGGGAGAGGACGCAGTGTCGCGTGCCCCACTTCTTGTATGTATTGTTTTCTTCGTACCTCAATTGCTCCTCTTCTCTCATTGCATAAATGTCGAATAGTCCTTGTGGCACGTTTCCACCTGACGTTTCCCTCGCAGAGCTTGTGAAAAGCGGTTGAGTTGTTCACGTTGCTCTTTATTGTTATGGTAATGGCGGGGACACTCGAAGAGAATTTTAGCCGTCGTCGGGCTGTTCTCCATATGGTCAAAAACAATGGGCCGGCACATTTGTTTTCCCTTCATCGAATGGGTGAACTTCTTGAAGCACGAGGCTTGCGTTCCGCCTCTGTGAGCATTTCATTACTTCCATTGCTTCCTCTAACCAGTTCGCTTTTCCGCGTACACTTCACTCGTAGTGTTATCTCATGTGAGCGAATATTTCTGTATGGTGAGAAGTTCAAAGCATTACTACTCGTAGAAATAATATATGCGACAGAGAAAGAAGGAGATAGCATAGATGAAGCAACAAACGTAGGTAAAGGGGAATGTGTGCGCTTAATACTGCAAATGTGGTGCTGAGCCCCAGTCAGGTGTCCACGTAGGTAAAAAAAAAGGAATCGGCAGATCCCACGCATTGTGGGAGTCGATGTCATGCGAATCAGTCAGCGGGTAGACTATGCAGCCTTGAATCGCTTCGAGCCAGGCGTTACGAGGTGGATCGATGTCTGCGTATTTTGAGTAGTTGTGCCTATATCGTAGGCTTACCTCGCACGTCTATTGCACTGGCACCAAGGGGTAGCTTATGGTCTGACACAAGGACGGGAATCACATTAGAGTACAGGCATCAGTTTTATCGAAACGACAAGCACGCTACGTTGCCACGTTGTGCATACCACGGGGGGACGCAAACCCCCTTCGAAATGTGTCAGTTTTGAACGTGTATATATACACGCTCACCTACAAATCGCTCGCACGAATATACATGAAGTATAACCACGAGAGCACCCAAACGTAGGCGGCTAGATAGATAGATAGATAGATAGATAGATAGATAGATAGATAGATAGATAGATAGATAGATAGATAGATAGATAGATAGATAGATAGATAGATAGATAGATAGATAGATAGATAGATAGATAGATAGATAGATAGATAGATAGATAGATAGATAGATAGATAGATAGATAGATAGATAGATCAAAGTGGTGTCTTTGGGTCCCAAAGAAATGCTTCGCATTTTAAAAAATTACCCAGCATTCGAGGGCAATACAGTGTGCGGGACATAACCATTTAAAAAAATATATGACATAGTCTACAGGGCACAGCTCAAGCGAGGTTATTGACATCGTAAGCATCCTCTCGCCGCTAATCCATCTATAGAGTCATCTTACTTCTTCCCATAATAAAGGAGTACTGACACGAATTTGAAATATTTTCTGGTGGTTGCGCTAAATAAAAACACTGGTGTCGAGAACCCTAAAAAGAGTATTGTCGGGCATGGGAATGCATCGAATATATTTTTAATTCCGCTGCTTTGAACAAACACTTTCAGTTTCGATATCGAGGGGGCGGCTTCTCAGTGACGTGTCATCGCAGTGTGACGTCACGGGGAGCCAGCAACTCGCGACGTACTAGCGGCAGTTCTGTCACCTGCTCGTGGTGGACGTAAACAACGATTAGTGAATTGTCGTCCAGCGACCCCGACAGTGATTTCTGCGATTTAGGCTGCATGCAGGACTAAAATTCGCAAACTCGTTAGAACTGTGTTGACTCGTCGGGATAATGTCCGTTGCGGTAGGGCTGGCTTGCAGATGCTAAGCCACGAAAACTTTAAAATCAAAGTAAGATATTTTATACGAGTTGTATGTATCCGGCCAGTGGAGAGCGTTAACACAGCGTACCAAGGAAAAGTAAAATGTCCCTTTTGCGAAGTCTCGAAATCGTTTCAGCACTCATTTAAACCTACTGTAGCTTAATAAGAACTTGTTGCTGGGCGAGTTGGTGAACACTTGACGGCATCTTGATTTTAGCGCTCTAAAAGGCGAACACTTGAGAGACGACAGGACGTTTAGGTTGCAGCTTAACTGCTCTGTTGTTTGAGCAAATAAATTTTTGCTGCAGCGAGGAACTTATTTTAAGAGAATTTAAAACATCCAGAACTATCCATGCAGTATTTGGAAGAAACTGGTTAGTTTTGTTGTGATGCGAAGAGAAGCCGGTGCCATTTAGGATGCCAACACAACTTCTAAGACATATCAAATAAAAATATGTACAATCCCCCGGCGGCCTAAACTCCTCAGGACCGATGAATAAAGTTCTTGACTGACTGACTGAAGTGCGCCCCTCACGTGGCCCATAGCCGACTTAGATAGGCGGGCGAGGAGCTCAATTTGAGCAATACGAACAAAATCAGATACGGTGTGGACGTCCTCGAAGCTTAACGCACGTAAATCTGCTTTATTGCAAATAATATAAGTCAAAAAATTATATCTTCAAAGAAGAAAGAAGCGACGTGGCGCACAGGGACTTCCACTTCTCGGAACAATAGCGGACATTCAAAATATCGAGCGACATTTGCACAGTGCGGCAAGCGCCGTCCGCATCTTGTTTGGGCACGAAAACGACACCAGTCGCATATCGCAAAATTTCAGGTGCTCGCTGCGGGTTTTTCGCCTTCGTTAAAACATGCATTTCCGCTAGGGGTCTGCGAATATAGAATTTTCAACTTGGAAGCGAATTCGAATAAAGAAAACCAAGTGCGAACCGAAACGGATATTTTTCCAATATTTCCGTATATGAATAGAAGTTACTTTTACAAAAAAAAACTTTTGCCACCAACAAAAGACGGAAAAGCAAGCCTTGTTGTACAGCAAATAATGTAAAGGAAATTTCTGCATGTGAAACATTATTCATTGGCAGTACAACGTCTGCAGCCATTTAATGTTTGTCATGAAGGAAGAATAACTGAACGGTACGTTCTGGGAGCAGCGGCACGGTTGTGCACGTCACAGTTACTCTAGAGAACAAAAACAGCCACTCACGACAGAGACCTACACTAATGCTCATGTGTTACAGCTTGTCGTCATGGCTGAGTCCTCTATCTATGCAATCCCACTTGGGAGGAGCAATGACAACTGATCGGCACAATGTTCACTGCACGTGCTTCATCGTAGTTTAACACATATAACCCGGAAAAACATACAGGATCATCTTATCATAACCTCTTCGAAAATAGGGGAGAGCAAGAGATGAAAAGGAAAGGCAGGAATGCTAATCTGGTACCAATAACTGGTTTCCTACCCTGCACAAGGGTGGGGAAATAAGGGTCCGAAAGAGGACAGATAGAGAGAAAAAAAAATGAATTCATAAAAGGGATGAATTAAGGAAACCAGACAAACACACCAGCTGAGAAAACTGCTACTAGTTCGGTCTGCCTTGCTTGAAAAATTGCTGGTATTGCTGAAAATACACACGACCAATGATCCTTCATCATTGGGACTTGGTTTGGTTTGACTTTGTTGTCATTTTATTGCGATAACAATTATATGGACTCTAGAGGCGCATTTTTACCGCCGCCGTCTTGTTCCGCACAAAGTCCAAATCGATAACATCGCCCCGCGCGTCGTATGTTCTATGCGCGAGTGGAAGCGTGCGAGGGCTGCCGCTTGTCACGGCTCAAAGACAGATCAAACGCGCCGGCCGTCGCCGTCGCGCGAAGGCGCATGAAGGGCTGGCGGCGGGGAGAGGGAGCTGCGTCGCTCCGGCAGAACAGCAGCAACTGCGTCGAGAAATAGCGCGCGGTTGTGCGCGCGCTATCTCGACGGAAGGAAGTAGACGGCTCATGCTTTAGTACGCGATGCGCTCTCACCACTTTTTATTTTTATTGACGTGATACAAGGAGATGTTGGCGCACAAATTGCTTGACATCGTGTTCTGCACTCTTTCATTCACCAGTCTGGACAAATATTTTGCGACCTTATAAAAATTCAGAAATCCATCGCAAGGATCTGCCGGACATTTCGAGTTCCAACATACTTAGTAGAACATGTACGTGACTGACGGTGTCGAATGCCCTCTTTATGTCCAAGAATACTGCGACCATCACATTACCGCAGGCGCGTTACTTTACTTTACGTTGAAGCGATAGAGAGTAAGACGGTCGCTTCGCTCGCTGCAGCCATAGAGCTTCTTGCAATATTTACTAAAGGGAACTGTGGCGCTGCGATTGTTCAGCCACCATGGAAATGACGGGTACATGGATTTGACTAGTTCTCGTGCTTGCGGCTTCGAACGCACTCGTGGTATTGTTTATTGTTTTGTTTGGGCTTTTTTTTCGGATAAAAGATTGCTCGTTGTGAACCTCGTGGCCTGTTTTGAATCGGTCAGCCTAAAAGGATCAAGGTGGTGAAGTGGGGCTGTTAAACTTTTGCTGAACTTCGTCTCGTGACAGAGCGGCTGCAGGCCACACGGAGCCACACGTAGCCAAAAGAACGAAACTTAGTAAAATCCATGCACTACCCATCATTCCCATGATGGCTGAAGCGTCAGGCGTTGCAGCTCCCATTGACACTAGCGCCAGATGTCTCGCAAGTGTACTATTATGAATCTCTATGACTGCAGCGGCCGTGTTCCTTTACCCCAGCGTTTTGTTGAGTTACCCCAGATGGGATCCTGAAGGAGTTAGCTGCTAGCCTTACTTCGCATTACTTTCAAATTAGTTGCTATCGCATTCATTCCTTCGCTCTTGCGGCGAAACTGTGACTGCTATGACTGTGCGGCTTGAAAGCCAATTAGTTTTTTTCGTGATTTCCGCGGGATTATTCGAGACATTGGGTGATACATTTTTCTAATGCTACTTTCGGTGGTGAAATTCGTTTTATGCCAGTCCTACGCATTAACAACGCGTTCTGAGTACGTTTTGAAATTTTGGGGTGTTCGAATACTTCGAATAGTAAAACTAATTCGAATCGAGTAGAATGACGAACCATTCGAATAGGGTATTCGAATTTGAAATATTCGCACACCCCTAGTATTCAGCTATGGATATCACTGTTATATCGTGCTTTCGAAGGCATGAGCCGGGCTTCATGGATTGAGCAAAGGTTGCCAGGGTAATCATGCAAGAACTGATTGTGTGGTGTGATCGCGAACGCATGTCTTACGCTTAGAGAGGAGTTTCTCGCAGCGAAGCTTAAAGGAAATTTATTTTGAATTTCTGAATTCGCCTAGTTGCTTTTGAGGTCCGCGAGTTCCCGCAGAGAAATCCTCGTTAATACCACACTCTGTGAGCTTCAGCTTACCATTTAAAAAACAAAAGAACAAAAACAAAACGATGAAGTCTTTGTGTTTTTTTTATCGTTGAAATGTGCGAACCTCACTATTATTGGCATCCGCTTCCCTGTTCGAAAGATTCAAATGAAGTGTGTGGGCACTCTCTATATCATGACATTGAACAGGCCCTGGGTTTTGTGACAATTTTGTGTGAATAGCCCCTGGGTTTTGTAGTCGAGGTTACTTGAAAACCAGGTTCCAGCTTCAGGATCTACTTTAGAGTTCGTTTCGATGGCCACTTGGTTCATATACTTGACCAGTGCTGTTATTGGCAACAATTTGTACGTTATCCAATTCGACATTATTTCTAAAATTGATAAGCGATCAGATTCAGTATTGCCTAGGCGGGAGTGGGCGTTGCGGGATGTTTTTTTGCGAGCACAGCTGAATGCCTTGTCTGCATTGTCTTCCAACCATAGAATTTACAGAAACTCGTTTATGGCGTATATATGTGCACAATGTCGATTGGCCGAGAAATGGTGCGATGTGAAACAAACATCGTGTATGAATAAAAAGCAGGGCGTTTGTGACGTGTCCTGATCGCTAAAGGAGGATTTTTAGACAGCACTTTTTTGTAACTGCATGCGAGCTGAACGTTGCTTCAAATTTCAGCTACGTTGTCAACGAGTTCAGTAGGTTGGGCTGACAACGCAGTTTGTTCATTTGTTTTTTTTTTCAGAAGTACCGCAAAGTTTACCATGTCCATCAAGTGTATCATGTAAGATTCATTAA
The DNA here is from genome assembly GCF_013339695.2 of Rhipicephalus sanguineus. Taxonomy (NCBI): domain Eukaryota; kingdom Metazoa; phylum Arthropoda; class Arachnida; order Ixodida; family Ixodidae; genus Rhipicephalus; species Rhipicephalus sanguineus. The sequence continues at coordinate 85,587,779 of NC_051176.1, read as the reverse complement.
GCGTATACCAAAACTATAGGCCTAAGATTGCAGTTGGAAATAGCTAATTTAGAAAAACCGAGTTCATTTCAAAGTGGCTATCCTAGTTTCTTTGATCTTTACTGACGCAGCTTATTCACAGGTTTCTTGGTATTAATTGAGAAAAAAGTCAGTTTCGCCTTCATGGCGAAGCAATGAATGCGATAGCAAAAAATTGGAATATCACAGGAAGAACGGCAAGCAGCTAGAAACTTGCTGCGCGCTGCTCAAGCACAAAGGACGCAGGAAAAGAAAACACACAAGACGAGTGCGAACTAACAACTGTCACAGCTCGACACAAAGAAGGGCGCACGAAAAGAACGCACACGTACAGTACTCACGGATTGAAACAGGACACTCGGAGCGCGTGGCCGCCGCTACATGTTGCGCCGCTCGTGGATGCTCGTGGAACCAAGGTGTTGCATTGTGGTATAGAGCGAGGGAAAGAACATGTACGGAGCAGAATTTGTTCTTCCGGTCGCCAACGTGTCGGCCTGTAGCTCACCACGTGCACACCGTCAGCGTGGCGCTGCAAGGCCCGTGCGCTTTCGCATGCCGACCGAGCAGGCTCGCCGGTGCACACCACTTATATCGCGGTGCGAGCAGACGACGCTCTCGCTCTGCGCACTTTGGCGATGCGGCACGCATGCTGTGCAAGTAAGACACGGGATTCAGCTAAGACATTGTGCCTTACGTGCGCTCGTAGACATGATAAACACCTGCACGCAGGCATAGAAAGTTTATTTCTTGCTTTCCGTCAGGACAAAAAATAAAATAAAAAAGAAGCAGCCGCAGGCCCGTCTTCGTGCAACACTCAAACAATCTCTTAGTATTTTTTGGTTCGCGCCTAGCAGCCAGTGCCACATCGCCAAAGCGCGCAGAACGAGAACGTCGTCTGCTCGCGCCGCGATATAAGTGGTGTGCACCGGCGAGCCTGCTCGGTCGGCATGCGAAAGTGCACGGGCCTTACAGCGCCACGCTGGCAGTGCGCACGTGGTGAACTACAGGCCGACACATTGGCGACCGGAAGAACAAATTCTGCTCCGTACATGTTCTTTCCCTCGCTCTATACCACAATGCAACACCTTGGTTCCACGAGCACCCACGAGTGGCGCAACATGCAGCGGTGGCCACGCGCTCCGAGTGTCCTGTTTCAATCCGTGAGTACTGTACATATAATACGAACGCGAACTGTCACAGTTGTTACTTCAACTAACCCCTATTTTGGCTCTTCTAGATAGCAGATCACTCCTTTCGCAAACGCGGCCGCTGCAGCAAGCAAAGTGACCTTCGTGTGGTCTATAGCTTCAACGCAAACTTTGCGCTGAAAGCACAAGACGTATAAAACTCGCCCTCAAGAGATAATTGCGCGAGCACGGTCGACCACGCCCTGTATGTCAAAATACAAGTCGGGGGCACATATACCAACTCCTGCGAAGCACTACAGAGTTTTTGAATTGGAGACCCAAAGAATTTGCTAACCGCCAGGACGCATGCGCAGAACGCAAGTCACTCTCGGACACTTCCGCTCGCGTTGTCCCAATACCTTCCAGCGCCTTGCTTTGGGCGGCAAACAAAACCGCAGATTGCGCAACCTCAAGAGAAGAAAATAAAGACGACGCTTGGCAGTGGCACGTGAAGCCAGGGCTCGCGTTCTCTGCGGGCGTCGATTCTGGCACTAAGATACAACTTTATTTGGCTCTTGTTGGTACATATTCCTGAGGCTAAAATTACAGCGCAAACGCACTTCTTTGTCCTTCTTACCTCTTTACTTCTTTGTCACAGCACCCATCTGAATATGATTTCATGTCTTCGCGTATCTAATACGTTATCGTCCTTGTTACACGTTTTGGTTTAGAGCTATTGCTGTGTGCGAATGTGCGGTAAGTTTGCCTTGGGCTTATATATGCATTGGCGTATGAAAGAATAAAGCAGTTGTTAGTCAGCGCTTGTGTCGTACGTTCCTTTTCTTCGTGGGTGTCTTGTGCGTTTGCGCTGTAATTCTAGGCTCAGGATTCTCGTCGCGGTGTAACATATATACTGCGATTCTGGTTCAGCCGTCTCGTTTCTTCTCTCCTGTGGCATTAGTCTACAAGAGCCAAAGCGTTCCCAATAGCTCGCGCCACCACGAGCCACGGGACGCTCTTCTTTTTATGTGGCCGAATAACCACGAGTGGCGTGGCGCTACAACCCAAAAATGGAAAACTAGCGTGGGTCGCCAGCGATACGACGCAAACGCAGCGCGGGCAACGATGCTGCATTGCCCGCGTCTGGCATATTAAGGTTCTAAACCCCGGTCGAGCGCTTCGCAATTTTTTTCTTTTGCATTATTTTTATTTGTGACTTTTATTTATATATACACACATATACATATACGGGGCATGACGGCGACGGCAAAAATCCGCCGAGAGTGTCCATACAATTGCTATCGCAAAAAAAAAGCATTTTAGTTGTTCTAATACGTTCCTTGTGCAATAGTTTCAAATAGAACATTATGTCTGTTGCATTAGTAACTGCCCACTATTCGGACGGGTGAAATGAACGATGGCATCTCTCGCGCACAGGATATACATGGAGACACTGTAAAATAACAATTACTAGTTTTCAAATATTGCAGTATCTTGACCCGCCACGGTGGTCTAGTCGTTATGGTGCTCGACTTATTACCTGAAGGTCGCGGTATCGAATCCCCGCCGCGGCAGCCACGTTTTCCGATGGAGGCTGAAATGCTTGAGGCCCGTGTACTTAGATTTAGATGCACGGTAAAGAACCCCAGGTGGTCAAAATTTCCGGAGCCCTCCACTACGGCGTCTCTCATGATCGAATCGTGGTTTTGGGACGTTAAGCCACAGCAGTTATTATAGTATTTTGGGTTTTTGTGCGTGCCAAAACCACGATGTGATTATGAGGCACGCCGTAGTAGAGGGCTTCGGGAATTTCCGACCATCTCGTATTCTTTACCGTCCCCCGGCATCGCACAGTACACGGGGCTCTAGCATTTCGCCGCCATCGAAATGCGACCGCCGCGGCCGGAATCGAAACCGCGACGTTCGGGTCAGCAGCCGAGCACTGTAAGCATGCTACCACCGCGGCGGACTACTGGTTGGCAAAGTATCACAGAACATTTGATCCCAGTTACAAATAAAAACGGAAGCGGGAAAGTAAAAATGTATTGCCTTAGCATTTCGAGTAACTTATGCGCGAACGAACAAGATATTTTTTTTTATGCGGCTCCATTGAGAAATAAGTTTCTGTTTGAAGCGACGATACTATAGATATAGGGCTCAAAAGTTCTCCCGTCCCAGTGAGCAGTCTTACTTAGCTCACTTTTATGGACGTCGTCATTTTAACGCACTTGCGGAGATATGAAAGGTAATTTTATCCTCCTCAAGTATAATTGACTTTCCTTGCCTCTTCACGTGAGTCTATTCCTTTGATGTCTGCGACGCCAAGGTTCTCTTTTATAGCACGCCGCCACTTCACCCCGAAGTCTATGTATTGTGAACCGAAGTACCGCCGCGACTGAGCAATGGAAAACACGAATAACGCACTGCGGGCGTTTCGGAGAGCAGACTAAAACGACGCCTTGAAGAGCCCCCACTCGGAGGCAACAGTATCGCTTATGGCAGCGGCTGCCATTCAATCGCGTTGCCGGACTTTCACCATTTAAAGTGCGACGGTGCACACAGAATTTTACGCGCGCACATGCAAACGTAAAAACGGGTATCTAGCTCATGAAATTTGCTGTGGTGAGCATATAAAGGAACAGACAGGCTGCAATCTACATTGTCAGTCGACATGTGGTGCCATGTAAAGGAGTGGAGCGGCAGTTTGGTTATGGAATTACTGTGAATTCATACGGGACCGCTGTGCCCGGCTTTCGGGACGACTATGATCAGGTATCGCTCGGCTTCTGATGACCACTCTGGTTTTAATAGAAGACTCGTGCGTAATATAAACAAACTGTTGTGATAGAGAACAGAGTAGGCGTAAGGCTGTCAGAATGAAGCACACAGGATTATCTGCTCTAGGTGATTTGTGTGAGCTTGCCTAAAGTCTTACATATATAACCTAAAACCAGTGTTGCAGTTGCTACTACATAGTTTACTCCTTACTGTAAAATAAAGGAGCGCGTTACCGTCCTACGTTACTTGTAAATTTAGGTAAGTGGTAGGGATAAGTACTAGCGCAAACAAAGAAACAAAATACTCTAGAAAGTAAGTGACGGAGGCAGGAATGTCGGGCGCTAAACTTCACTTGTTTATTCGAAAAGTGAAGCCAGGAGAATACAAAAGTTTGCACATGCGTCGTCAGCCACGGTAAAATGTAATCCCAGTGACAATTCGAAGAGCGGCTTGTCGTTTTCAAAAAGACAAACAAAAGTATCGCAGAAGTATCACTATCATGTGAGAGTTATTGCAGGCTTTTTATATAAAAAATGGCCACGTGTTGCATTAGTGATATTCCTGTTTCTCTTTTTGAATTCTCACTGTGATTATTTTTCCGTTTCTGCCGCACGCATGCGCAAACTCTTCTATTCTCCGGGCTTCACTTTTCGAATAAACAGTTCAAGTTTAGCGCCCGACCTTTCTGCCTCCTACTCTTGTGGTTTTAGGCACATGCGTAGTTTTTTCAATGTATATTCTTTGTGTCCTAACACAAATAAATTGAGTTGAAAGTGCCGCCCGGGTCGTCGTCCTTGTCTTCTTTCGTGTGCGTGTTCTTAGCGGCAAGCTATGGATTCAGTATCTCACCAACTAGGCCAAGAACAAGTTCTCCTGAAGCGCCTTAATGCGTCTTCGTTATTTGATATGCCATAATGATAGCTGCGACACCTCGCTCTATGAGCGTGTGGTATATCAGCAATTACGGCATGGAAAGGACAAACAATAGAGATATCTCCGTAACAAAATGGATTTAGAAAAATCACTAAACACACACACACACACACACACACACACACACACACACACACACACACACACACACACACACACACACACACACACACACACACACACACACACACACACACACACACACAGAGAGAGAAAGAAACAGAAATATCACTAATACAGCACGTGCCTCTATTTTATGTAAAAATCCTCCAATAACCCTCGCATGATAGTGATACTTCTGAGATATTTTTGTTTGTCTTTTTGAAAACGAGAAGCTGCTCTTTGAATTGTCACTGTGATTACATTTTACCGTTGCTGACTACGTATGTGCAAACCCTTCTATTCTCCTGGCGTCACTTTTGGAATAAACAGGTGAAGTTTAGCGCCCGAAATTTCTGCCTCCGTCACTTTCTTTCTAGAGCCTTTTGCATCTTTGTTTGTGCTAGTCTTTGTGCTACCACTTACCTGAATTTACAAGTAACGTAGGGCGGTAACGCGTTCCTTTTTTATAGTAACGAGTAAACTATGTAGTAGCGCCTGCAACATGGGTTTTAGGTTGTATATGTATGACTTTTTACAAGGTCATACAAATGACCTAGAGCAGATAATCCTATCCGCTTCGACCTAACAGTCTTACGCGTACGCTGTTATGTATCATAACTGTTTGTTTATAACACGCACGAGCCTTCTATAAGAACGAGAGCGGTCATCAGAAGCCGAGTCCTACCTGCTTATAGTCGTTCCGGAAGCCGGGCACAGCGGTCCCGTGTGAATTCACATTAATTACGTAACCACACTGTCGCTACACTCCTTTACATGGTACCACATGTCCATTGAGAATGTAGATTCCAGCCTGTCTGTTTTTTGTTTTTTGCTCACCACAGCAAATTTCATGTCAAATTCCGTGTGCACATTCACATAGCGACATAGCACCCCCCCCCCCTACCCCCCACCAGAAACTTTCGGGCGTTACTTCTCTGGTTGACGAGCCATCGACGCCAGGCCTCGCGTGCGGGGCGACGTTATCGCATGTGCCCTTCGTGCGACGGAGACGGCCGGCTCTTTTCCTTTCTGCTGCAAGCGCGCTCGTCCTCAGCGCTCGCGCGCCTTTACTAGCACGTAGAACATAGAATGCGCGAGGCGGTGTTATCGATTTGGCCTTTATATGGGGCATGACGGCGACGGCAAAATCCCGCCGACAGTGTCCATATAATTGTTACCGCAATAAAACAAACATATCAGCTGTACTTGTACACTCAAGAAAAAAAAGAGTCAAAAGAGGGTCACGGCCGCGTGACTCTCTTCGGGTGTCCATTTGACCCCTTTTGGAAGGTACAGGCAGAGAAAGAGAGTTCGCAATTCGACTGGAGTCACGGGACTCTCCTGAAGCGCGTTTCGATTGGCGGCGCCGTCGTATACGCCATACATATCGCGCGCTTGCCCTTTGGCGCCGTTGTGGCGCGTTGGCTCGACGACGGAGGCGAGGCAACGCGCCACAACGGCGCCGGGGTGGCGTGCCGCTTCTGTTTTCCTCTCTGTCTCCTCGTCTATTGGAATGCGTTGCGTGTTGGTTGCGCGGGTTGTGTGTCTGTTCATGTGCGTCTTCGGTGGTGTTGGTGTTGACGCCGGCTCCGTGCACGAAGTGACGCGGTGACGCTTGGAGGACGGAATATTCCTGGAGCTGCGGACAGGAACAACGGGCGCCAGTTAACGGTGAGTGTACTGCTTTCGTAGGTACTAATCATACAGCTTTAGCTGGGCGTCTGCAGCAGCTCTGCAGAAGTTATCTGCCAGCCATTTCTAACAGCAGCCTGTGTCCGCGGGGCTGTTGCGGATGCCCAACTAAAGCTGTCAGGTAACGAGTTGTCACCGCTATGCGCGCTGCTGTGCAAGCTCCCTTATAGTGAGCGATGCAAACAATTATCAAGGGTCATTTTTTGCTGATCGCACGTTGTGTCTGCGCTACTGAATGTGCAAGATGTTTTGAGATGCACTATAGTCAACTTCATAACATTTCCATCGACCTTGAGTGTGTAGCGTGCTTCGGCGCGTGGGAACGTGAAAAAAAAAATGCCTGTGTACAGAACGCTCAGACGCACTATATATAATGGAAGAGTGCACGGCCGCGGCCGTTCACTCTTCCCTCGTTTCTCTTTGCTGTTTTCGTGATTTGCATACACTGCGATGACGTTGGGCGTTATTACAGAATCGAGTGAGTGTGAGTGATTTTGGGAGCTATGTGCGATAATTCTAGCATATGACATGTCTGATCTCGACGTGAAAGAACTTGGTTCCTGACCATGCCTGTTTGCATTTGTTGTTTTGTTGTTAGCCTTTATTATGTCCGTGTGAACCACTTATTGTGTAGGTTTTGCAAACCTTTAATGCAATTTCATTTTCTCATCATAATATCACGTTGTTGTTTTCAGATACCGTTTTTCCTATTGCTCACGCTGAACAGGATCGACAACCTAGCAAGCCACAAGTCTGATGTGTCCAGCCGTCACCACTTCTTGATTTATTCTTAATCATAAGAATAAATATGGAAACATGATGTCAATTTCTGCTGTTTATTTAGCACCATATGGCACTGTGCACATCACAGTCACACATTTTAGTTGGCTATACTCATGCAAGCATGTAAATGAGGAATACCTTAACTTCTTAATTGGAAATCACTGACCATCTTTTCGCGCTTGCTATATAACTTTGCTAGAAAATATGTGCTGTTTTGACAACTTTTATTAAAATAATGCTAAAATTGAACTATTCTTTTTTTGCAGTCGCTGGGCAGAACGGCAAGTATTATTGCACTTGCTTAAAATGAATACTCCACTATTTTCAACAGTAGTCGCGCAAAAGTAGAGCAAGGGTCAAAGGAGTAGCTTAAAATACTTGTGGAGTCGCTTGACGCTTCGGTGTGGCTCACTTGACCCCCGTAGGAGTGTTACCGGCAAGAGTCGTCTGACTTCCTATAAGTGGTAACGTGATCCTTCGGATGAGTCTTTCCACTCTTCCTAAAGGGTCAGGGGACTTTCCTAGAGCGAGCCGACCCTGACCCACCAAGAGAGTCACCGAGACTATTTAAAGAGCGTCGTATACGTGGCAAGTCAGAACTCTCCGAAAAGAGTCACGCATACTCTTTTTTTTCTTAGAGTGTATAGCGTAGGTGCTACGAACGGTCGTCTCGGCACAGTTCCGCACTTCTTGCAGCTAGGCTCACGAAGTATCTATCTCTTTCAGCGGGAATCACAATCGAATCTTTGTTTCAGCGCGCCCTACCGAAGACAATGGGACGGCAATCGGGATACGTTGTAATACTTCCACGGCGTGTCTGCGCTGCATCAGTACCTCGGCGCGAACACACTGAAAACATACAGATCGAGTCGGCCCTTAAGTGGTCACGTCTGGTCGGCCGTCTTCGAAGGAAAGCAAGAAGAAGCCGATAGAGAAACCAGAAGCAGGTACATCACACAGCAACAGTGATCTTCCCGATCGCCCAGTCGACTGCCACAGGAGAGGCGGTGGCCGGGGCACGGGACTTCTATCCGCGCTTAATGGCGAGTTTCCGTTGCTTCGGAAAGTGAGCTACTGTATAGCGCACACCTTTTCACAGACACACGATTGGGGGCAATGAGAACTGTCACTCGCCCGATGACAGTGGGCGATTCAAGACGCACAACAAGAAACGACGCCTGGCAGATGTTAAGTAATTGTGGCAGTACAAAAATTAATGAGGGCACGTTCAATGGTAGCGCGCAGCCGTCCGGCCCGGTGGTAGAGTGGTTACGGTGCTCGGCTACTTACCCGACCGTCGCGGGTTCGATGCAGGCCGCGGCGGTCGCATTTCGATGAAGGCGAAATGCTAGAGGCCGGTTTACTGTGCGATGGGAGTGGATGAACCCCAGATGGTCGAAATTCCCGGAGCCTTCCCCTATGGCGTGCCACATAATCATATCGTGGTTGTGGCACGTAAAATCCCAGAGACAATTAAATGATTAAAACTGAACCCTGCCCATCAAACATGTAAAAAATGCAGTGCTCTCAGAAGTGGCCGCGCGCACCAATACTCTCAATATTACACGAAGCACGAAGTGAAACCGCAGGTCCGTGCTGCCTTGCACAGCTTGGTAGAAGTAGCAAATAGAGATAAATAGTACTCATATGCAATAGAATCCAAGTGGCTTGAAGCTTGCGTGAATTATCGGGCTTGACGCCAATAACTGTCTGCATCATGCGAACGCGACGCTTGACACTTGCTGAGAGCCAAGTGTATACACAGCACACATCCATATACATTTAAAGCTTCATGACTCGATCTTGTGTCCAAGTCATTCTGTGGGATTCACCGGGAAGGGGCACATACCGAATCGTGCATAACGAGTGCGTAAGTGGTCTTTTTGGAAACATACTGATTGATTCAAGCTGGCTACTTGTATCTTCATGTACAGGCGGCGAACAAGAATTACGACTACGAATGCCATACCCCGGCAAATGACTATGAAACCTCCGTTAACAAGTAGCCCACTCTTATGAGGAAGTGCACCGTCGTAAAGGGAGTTGAAATAAGTTATACTGCCCAGAAGAATTAAAATGCAGTAGCTCTCCGCAAAGTTTTATTGTTTCTCTATACCGCCCATCACTGCGATAAGCATTGTGTGCTTATCGCATCGTGCCGTATACCGCATCATGTATAACTTCCAGGGTATTTACATTTACCTACTTTTTACCTATCCATCCTTATCTCCTTATTATTCCCTTTCTTACCTTTCTGTCTCCGCTCCTTCCTTCCGCAATGCAGGGTCGCAAACTGGATATTTAACATCCGCGCCTTCCGCATATCAGTTATCTGCCTCTCTCCTTCCTGTATCCGCAACATCCTTCAGACTCGGCGAGTGTGGCGCATTCTTTCTCGCAAGCTCGGAAACTATACCCGCTCTCTTCTCACTCCAGTCATGCCTCTCCCTCAGTGGTTCTTTTCCTAGTCTGCACTCGCGGAGTCCCGCCGTTATACCTGCTGCGCTCGTTTCCTAGCTCGAGTTCCCGTTTCCTTGTCCTCGTCGCTGTTGCGTTTCTCATTATACCACGCGCTTCCTACGTATACGAAGCTCCTTACTTTATTTCGCCACCGCTTGCACGGACAGACTTAAGCGAGGCGCTTAAGTAGGATAACCCGGGCTCCCTGGAGAAATCACTCGCCTCACCCGAGTGTCAGGCGCGGGGACTTGGCGCGCGCGCACAGCTTCTCGGTACAACGCGAAGCCAAGGCGCGTCAGTCTACCGCGCGCTTCGGATATGTTTTTTGTTTGCTTTGTTATTATAAAACGAAACTAAAGGCAGCGCTTTCATTCGTCAAAAAGCGGCAGCGCGCGAAGCGTAAGAGAGCAACAGTTTTCTTTTTAACTTGGAACAAAATTACGTGGCTTAATTGCTCGTTAGCGAATAGTGAGTATAAAAAGTGGGACTAAGTTCGCGCACAGCCCACACGACTTTTCTAAGCACTACGCGAAGATTAGTACTTTTTTCACTTGATTCGTCTCGGCAGCAACCCGAGTCTTGCACCCTCTGTTTTTACGCTCTCTCTCTGCCTTTTAATGAACTGGGCATTTTCTTTTCGTGTTCGCACTTAACCTTTACAGTGGAGACACGGTGCCCCGTTTGTTTTATTTGTGTTTGTATCTTTTTGCAGCACTTTTATCGCACTATGTGTGATAACCTTGTTAAACACTCTCCTCTTTTCTTTCTTTTCCATACAGAGGTGGTAAGGGAAGAGCGGAAGCTTGGAAAGGAGATGGAAGAGGATAGCTTATAGGTAGTTTTTTTTTTAACTTTTCTCTTCTGCGGCAGAAGCACTCGTTCGAGCCAGTGATTTGTATTTCAGATTTTTCTACTCGTCTCTCATTTTCTAGGCAGTAGCAAAAGAACAACAACAAAAAAAGGCGCAGAAAGTTGAGAGCATGGCAGCTACACGTATAAAACCTGAGCTAAATGCATGAAAGTGCTCGTACCAAAACTTGGCGTAGAGGTCACTAATGAGAAAGCTCTTGACGCAAACAGGTCGTAATGTAGAAACGGTCCACCGTCCGGCTCGTGCGAAGGACGCTCAAGGGAACAACGACGACTACGAAGTCCACTACCAGTATCCCTTCACGTTAAATAAAAAGGAAAAGAAAAGAGAGGGAGAGAATGGCGAGTGGGAGAGAAAGATTCTTCGCCACGTCCAGTACTGCATGCCCAGCAGAGCATCTGGAGAACATCTGAACTGATTGCGAGAGAAAACAAAATGACATTTTCCTGCCGTTACTATTTATGTAAACCATTTATGGAAGAGCTGTATAGTTGTACCACACAGCTTTGGTATAGGGTGTGTCATGGCTTCGGGAGAAATGTAGCGCACGTAGTTACTTTACTGTGCCTGCAGCAGTCGTCTAGGACACGCGATCGTACAAACGAATCTGGCGAGCCAGTATATTAACAACGTATGGGTTCGAATTTGTTGGTAATCCATAATCCACCAGCGTGAAGCCTGAAAAATTTTCGACGAAAGGACGGTACAGATACAGACATTTGGATAGCATCTGTTCGTGTCTGTCAATCGCTTAGCTTCATTTATTGAGCGGATGGCAGATGTACACAGGAGGGCGTTCTTAGATAATTCATTCCAACTGCTCCAGCGATCAATATTAAATAATAAATGTAAAGAATTCGATACTCAATAATTCTTTCTGCAAGAAAAAGTTCGCCGCAAGTGTGGACAATACAAAACGCAGTGTCGGATGCTTAAGCGACTTAGTAGGAATAAATAATAAGCTTTATTAGGTATCAAGGTTAGCCGGCTAATGACAATTGGGCATTTACTGCGTGCTAGTGGCAAGCTCATAAGAAATCGACTTTTGAAACCTGTCCAAAGCCCTTATTCTGCAAATTATACACTTCTCGAGTCACCTTACATTGAATAAAACGGACAAGAAGGTGGACAGGCAAAAGGTGCTGCCTTGAACTGTGGCGCCGCGGAATAAAGACCCTCATGGTCCCTTATACATTCGCCTAAGATGAATCAAAGGCGAAAGCCATCTTCTTTTTCTTCCTAGTCGATGTATTGGTTCCCCCACTGCATCGACAAGACACAAAATGAAGAAGAGGTAAATCTCAGCTGAAGTCTAAAGGGACACTAAAGTCAAACAATAAAACCGCGAAGGCGACCCTAATACTTCGCTTAGGTGCCTGGCAGTGACACTCTTACCTCGGCGTTCATGTGCCCTGGTGTATTGCTTTGGTCAACCTACTGTTTCGTTCCACTGCGGAAGCGAATCTCAGAGGCGACGTCCAAATAAGCGCGTCGTTGCGACCTGCTCCGCCAGGTGGCGCAACGATCCCAGTTGCTCACAAGGAAACCGTCTGCTCTTTCAATGAACTTATTCGATTAATTTTCATTAGTTGTCGTGACAGTTAATTAGCCCTTACTTTGGTAAACTTATGCTCCGGTGTCATAGGTATCAATTATAACTCAACGTGAGCCAGAACCATCCATTTATTAAGTTTTATTCTTTAGAAAACTTTTTGAATATTCGGGAAACCGGAAGTGCTCGGAAGAGAGACGAGATTGTCACTCGTTGCCCGTGCAACTGATATGTTTAGACCCATGAGCTATACTTTCAGTACTCGATCTGTTGTCGTTAATTTCTCCATGACAGATTTTTCATTAGAAGGAAAAATGAAGGGAAACGTGCCTGTCACGGCGACGCCACAGATTTGAAGCTCCTTTTTTTTTCGCGTATTTTCGGCCACGTTTACAACATGAAATTTTCTAAAACTTGCTATATTAACTGTTTGGCTCCCTTAGAACGCAACGTATACTTAATTTCTACCGAAAAGGAATTGCGCAGGCTCTAGTAGAAGCCGTCAAAATCTTGACGTCATGGTGAGTTACTGCATGAAGCTGACGACGGCGTCGTCCTCTGTGTTTTCATCTTGCTGGTTTTCGGGCTTACCAAGCTTCTTCTCGGAGTAATAGTGGTGCTTTCGGTATTGTGGAAGGATAAGTTAATAATACTAGAAGGGTCATTTTTTTCTTTGCTTACCCTTTAAATCGCGCAGAGGGACGGCAGAGGAGACGTTTATTTCGCATTCGATCAAATTCTTCGTTCACTTGGTTGCTATTCGTTCTGGTCTTGAAATGAGCAGCGTAAGGACAAAGCGAGTTGACCTATAAGACGCGTGAAGGTGTCGTGCATAAGTTACAGGAAAAGGGAATTGGCTCATTTGCTTTTTTGAATTTCGCCGTCCGTTGGGCATAGTTACCGTTTCACTTGAGATCACAGGCGAATAGGTGAACTTGAGGCTCGTTCCCGTTTCGCTGTCTTCAAGTTTCTTGGCCATCAGTATGGTCTCTATGGAAGTGGTCTTTGTTGTTGCTTCGGCAAAGTCTTCCTACGTGCGGGATTTATTCCATGCCGTGTTAACTGAACCACGAAATGGGAAACGTCTTTCTAAAGTGTGATGGAAGTAGCGCCGCGACACTTCTGGAATCACGTACGGACGGTCAAAATGGAAACAATACACGACGTGCCCCAAGTTTTTAAGGGGCCAAAAAAAAAAAAGACGTGAAAGTAATATAACGGCAAGTTATACGGCAGTGCAAGAAGATGCAATGCAATTGCAGGCGAAGCAGTGTGGGATGAGGGATCAGAAAGGAAATGGGAATAAAAACCTAAAAGAATAGGTGGACGGTGCTGACCCGGAACGCCGATGAAACGCTCAGTGTTTTATGCGTTGTTCCAGCCCGGAAAGCTGTTTGGAACGTGACCGTAAGTTTAGTTCATACCTTTAGGAGGAGGAACTGTCGGCAAAAGGCAGTTGCTCCTTTGTCTTTCCCTTCGCGTTCTGCGGCATGCCTTTTCTAAGTACCAGTCTAAATTGTATTTTAACAGAATATATGTTAAAACTGTTCACTTAGTGTCTGTGTTTGTGTGGGTATGCGTGCGTGCGTGCGTGTGTGTGTGTGCGTGTGTGTGTGTGTGTGTGTGCCTTATACAGCGAGACTGCTATATGTGTGTATCGAAACATAATTTAACGAGAAATCAACACGTTTTTTTTTTCAACATTTAGTGCTGAAAATAATGGCATCTAAGGTCTGTATCGACGGTCATGCGCACTATACGAATGCTCCGCCTAAGTGCGCATGCGCGCTACGGCTTGCGTTCTTTACTGCCGTCCTCATCTATGCCCCGCATGCCGCCAATACATCCATCATAGCGCGCTAATGCCGAGGTTGATAGAGCTTCTGCCAGAATTTGGTGCAGTAGTACACACCCTACGGCACTTAGGAGCTGAGCAGACCATTTAATGCGTAGGGAGCATAAAGGGTTGTCCATTAGCTTTAGACAATGGCTGCCGAAGGAAGCAAAGCGCAGTCGAGAACCGCTGGGAATTGGTTGATTGAGGGGAAATTATAAAAAATTTCAGGCATGTATATACGGTGCTGTCAGTACTGGCGCCAAGGGTAATTGTAGCTCGCTGTTTAGGCTTTAGTCCTTTTCGGAATGAAATACAGACTCAAAAAGAGATGTTTATTAAAACACAGGCAGACTTCGTACACTTTAAATAAGATTATTATTATTATTATTATTATTATTATTATTATTATTATTATTATTATTATTATTATTATTATTATTATTATTATTATTATTATTATTATTAAATGTGGTGGCGTATTGATGGCTAGATAGCTCACTGAATTTCGTTAGAAGAACGGACACTGAAACTATTTCTGAATTGATCTGGCTTGAATTTAATCTTCGGCGTTGGGAAATTTTGTTGATTGGGTCCTTCTATGTATCGCTTAGCATTTCTTCTATCTCTCTTAATGACACAATCTCTTGCATTGAAAATGCGATTTTTTCACAGCGTAGGCAAAAAATTATTGTTCCTGGGGATTTCAATACACTTGGAATCGACTAGAAAATGCATTTTCTCGTTACAATCCACAGAGAACAAGCGCAGACTGTTGTATTTTCTTGCTTTCACTTCTCTTCAGTGGTATAATTTTATCGTCAATTCTTGTGGTAATTTCTTAAACCTTTGCATGTCGAATAATCGACCTTACATCTCTATTTTTCGTTCCGATAAATTTCACCGATCACTCAAGCTAAACCAAGCACTAAAAACAAGCTTTTCTTGTGACATCAACAAATCATGTTAACTTTTTTAGCGCTTTGTCCGCGTCGTTCTTTTCCGTTCTTGTTCGATTAGTGCGCTAAAAAAGTAAACGTGAATTACAAACGTGCCCAATCATACACGCAATAAGCAAGTCCTCTAGATTTGCTTTTAAGCGAGGTAACTACGCTGACATATACCATAAAAAAAAAAAAACTACGCTGACATATACCATGGCTTCTCCGCAATTTGATTGGTCACTGGTGTCCAACAAAACTGATGGTTATAACCTAGTACATCTGTTTACACAGCTTATCTTGAGCAGTATGCGCACTTTCATTCCGCAATACACACCTAATCACCGTAAATATCGCCACTGGTGCCCTTCTCAAGTTATATGTGCACTAAAGCCTAGTGATCGCGCCGCACACGTAAAAAAAAAATATTCAACGTAGTCAGGTTAAGGAAGAATTCCATCTTTTTCGAATTCTCTTTTGGAAGCACATACGCAAACGTTCTAGCAAAAGAGGAGAGTCCTTTAGAACACAGGACTCAAATGGGATAGAAGTCCAAGACGTCTCTGACTGTTTTGCTACATATTTCTCGTGTATTTATAAAGCCTAATACTCCAGCACTTGTATAAGTTAACAGGCCAGGAATATTACTACATCTAGTTCTGTGTCGCTAGACGAAAAGCTGATCTCGGAAGGCGTTAAACCCTTGAAGCCGTCTATATCATGCGGCTCAGATCTCATTCTTTCAGCCATTCTAAGTGCTTATGGCAGCATATTCGTCCCAGAATATATTACAGTGTTTAATAACTGTCTGAATACTTGCACATACCCTAGCATGTGGAAAATGGCTCGTGTTTTTTTCTGTGTTTAAGTAGGGCTTTAAATCTGATGTCTCCAATTATCCCTTTGCGACACAAAGGGATAGTTCGACTGTCTTTAAAGGCGTGAAATTTACAAAATTTGATGCCAAGGATCGGGAGACCAAATCTAAAGCAAGTAGAAATGTTAGAATATATAATAGTGTATCTTACAGCAATTAATGGTAATCACATTGTAAATAATTGCCTAGTTATTGTACAGATAGTCATGATATATTTTTTCATAAACCCAATTCAACTACCCACTCAAGTTACACGCGATAGTTATCGTGGGGCAGCGGTCATTGCTAAAAAGGTTAAAAAGTATTTTTAAATTTCTGTTCAAATGCGCCCCACGGCCAACGCTTCGTTAAACGCAGTACTGCCTACGTCAAAGCAATAATGTGTAGCAAAATATTTCAACCAGAAGTCATATAAAGAAACTTTAGGCAATAAAAATGCTTAATTTACTATATCCCAGTATTCGTGGTCTCTGCATTGTCAATGTTGCTCAAAAATGGCAAAATAAAGTCGCGCCTCCAAATGAGGACGCCGAAAGGATGTAGGACGATTTCTCTTCCTTCTACCACATGAAAGGCTTGAGCTGACTCTCCACAATGTATTGCCTATGGCTGAGAAAAACTCGGGATACCGAATCAACGCGCATTTCCCACGCATTTCTGACTGGTCGCTGAACTATCAGAAATCTTGCTAGTTTGATGACGCAGATCTCCGCAGCTGTACTTCAGGGAGGACAGGTTGACACCATTTACTGTAACCTTTGCAAGGTTTTTGACGTAGACTGCTACTCACTGCAATTATGCACTTTGACGTTGACTCTTCAGTCGTGAATCTCATGTATAGCTAGCTTCTTGAGAGATCATGTTGCGTTGCTGCAAATGGTCAAATGTCTGCTTTGTACAAGGCAACTAGCGGGATCTCCAGGAGTCGGTACTAGGCCCACTACAGCTTTTTAATTTTTGTCAATGACTTTTCTTTCGCCAATCAGAAATCTTTTTTCCTTCTATATGCCCATGACATCAAGATATTTCGGGAAGTTCATCCCTTAAACGAATGCCACATGCGGTAGTCAGATTTCTTTTCTTTTTCTGAACACTGCAAGAGCAATAACCCTTGCCTGAATACTGCTAAGTCATGAGTTTCTCTCGCAAAACTTTTACCGTGTCATTTTCATACTCTGTTAATTCTGTATCGTTATGCTCGTTACTCGTTACTGGACTTCATACACGAAGCAAATTTGTATGTGTATTTCTGAATCCATAATTATTATGCCTAAGGGCAGACTTTCGAAAAAAAAGTATCGTTATGTACGGTTAGTGAGATCAGTGAGCGCGATGTTAACTGTGGAGCAATTTAAGGGACCACCCTGTCGTTGTCTCATGTCTCGCGTTGCCGTCACCCAGGTCCCACGTTTGATACATATTGCTACATGCATATTGCCAGCCCCTTGAACCATTGCGCGTGTGCGCCGGACGAGGAAAAGGAAGATCTCTCTCCGCTCGGGCTCTGAGCTGAACCGGTCAGCGCTGCAACTGCTACTGAAAATATATCGTGTAAATAGTCTACGGTCTAGTCTACCGAGTCGTCATTCACGTAACATATTTGGTGGAGGTGGAGCGTTCCCCGTCCTCACCACGAAGCTTCGCAGCGGCCTCACCGTCCAGTATCCGGCCATGGCTACCACTGCCAACAGCACGTCTCCGTCTACAGCTGCGGCGTCAACCACAACGTACCTTACGGTGTCCCACCCCCGCGACCCCGGTACATTTTCCGCCCAAGCTGGCCTTGACGTTGACTACTGGCTCAGCATGTACGAGCGTGTTAGCCAAACTCACCGATGGGACCCCACCCTGATGCTTGCCAACGTAATCTTCTACTTGGGAGGCACCCCGCGTGTCTGGTTCGAGACTCATGAGACCGAGCTCACCAGCTGGGACATTTTCAAGGAGCGACTGCGCGACATCTTTGGAGACGTCATTCACGTAACAATATAAACCGAGCAGGCTGCACGTTTGGAACGCCAGCGCTTCCTTGACCGTGAACGTGAGCATCGCCGAAGGGTTAATTCGTCTGTCCGAGCCAGCGAAGCGACAGCGAAACGCCAGCGCCGGGAGTTAGACGCACCGCTTTCGGAACAGCAAACAGTAGAAAAACAGTCGAAAGGAGACCATAGAACAGAAAATAGATAATCGTAAATCAAATCAGATAATGACAAGAAGACAGCAGAAAAGGATAGAAAATATCATATAATCACACAAAAAGAACAGAAAGGAGCACATGAACGCAAGATAAACACAAGGGAGATACAGGCGGATCACTGCTCCGCACTTCGTACAGCTTTCACTCGGGTTGGAACTGGCTTTGATTTCTTTTCTGTGATAGCGTCTTACACTTTTCTGCTCACCCCAAGCGCGTTGCTATGGGGGGGGGGGGGCGTCTTCGTTTTCTTGGTTCAGTTTTCAGAATTCAATTCTCTTATACTCTTCCTGATATTGCACACCGCAGTATGTCTTCCTCAACTCGAATATGCGTCTGTTATCTGGAATGATATTTCGAAATCCAGCAGTAACACCATTGAACCGTCCCAGAAAAGGTTCCTAAGCGTATATAGCCATCATTTCGCTAGAAGTGACCCTGGATCTGATTCTAACCCAGTTGGATTATTGTCTTTATCGCCATTTCCCTGCCAAGAAATCGCGCTGATCTGCTATATATTTTCACGCTTGTTCAGGGTATCATAACCTGCCCTGAACTGCTTAGTTGTATTGATTTCTAGATTCCGTCTAAGATAACCAGAGAGCATAGACTGTTTCATTTTCCTGCCTGCCTCTGCCAACACTCCACCGTCCACAGGATACAAACTCTTTAAAATTCTTGCTTTCTTGATCTAGACGTTTTTCATAGCTCATAGTCATTGTTTTCCTCCGAGGTTTGTGCTGTTTTAACATAGTTTCGCAGACTGTAGATATCATTTTCTACTTTGTCTTTCAGCCAACCTTGCGCATTATTGTACGCGATTGAATTTATTATTTTCCTTTATTTGTCTTGTTGTATTATTCTATTTCTACCCTGCTATCCTGACTCTTTGTTTTTACACTTTTGCTTGTTATGTTTTGTATGGTTCATAATTGTTTTTTTTTTCGTGCGACAGCATAAATACCTGATAACTGTTGCTGGGCATGTTAAATAAATGAGTGGTTATTATTATTATTATTATTATTATTATTATTATTATTATTATTATTATTTGTTGTTGTTGTTGCTGTTGTTGTTGTTATAGTTGTAGTTTGACCAAAGGTTAAGAGAAGGGCGGGGAAAAAGTGAGGGTGTTCCAGCTCGGTGAATAATCGAGACGACGAGAGATATATACGCAACAGTACGCGTAATAAGCTTATGTTTTGTTGTGTGCAGTAATGCACGCAGGGGCATCCACGCCCACTCATGCCCAGACACGACTGCCCATCTGCGTACTCTAGCCACATATAGAAAGGAAATGATATTCCAGCATGAGTAGAAGTATTAGATGCGAAGTATCTTATGGCGGAGTTCAATCCGGTGGTGGTGGTGGTGGTGGTGTGCGGCGTGACCACCCTTACTGCGCATGCGCATACCCTCTCCCCTCCCCCTCTACACTTCCCCTCTCCCCTTCCCCCTCTCCCCCTTTCCACTCTTCCTCTGAAACGCGGGCTAGACATGCCGATATTCTCTCCCGCGCAACGCCGCGATGAGCACCAGCGCATGCGCGTCCCCTGCCCCTCTCTCTCCTCTCCTACGCTGCCCCCCTCTCGCACGCCTGTCGACCGCGTTCCCCCGCTTGCCCTGTGAGAATTAACGGCCAGGCTAGGGGGAAGACAAGACGCGCGTAGCGTTCCTCTTCGCGTTCCACGACGCGAGGTCGGTAGCATGCCCAAAGAAGCCAACGGAACGCGATCGTGCAAGTGCTCCGGCTTCGCATCGCCTCATGGTCCCCTTTAGCGGGAAATGGTGTAATTTTTTGTCTAAAGTTCGCCGCTTTTCATTTTGAAATTTAATTTTTTGTCGCAGACTTCGGGCGATGTTAATTCCTAAAGTGTCATGGAATGAATTTTGCGCAAACGGAATTGCATAAGAAGGTGTTGTGCGTATTCCTTTCCGCCTTATTGTGCTTCATGTCCTAAATCTGCGTTTTCTTAAAAAAAAAAAATCTTAAGCAGTACAGCAGCCCATTTTAACTGCAAGTTTAAACACGTTTCTATTTAGGTGCCCTCCTCAGAATTAATTCAGGTATAAGAGCAATGTAAAAGCCTCGCTATCTCATCGGCTTCAACGGACAAATCACAATTTCCCGTGAAGTAATTAGTTGCAAATTTAAATGGTGTTTTTTTTTAAAATGAGTACATCATGCATTTCGATATATTCTACATGAAATATCTACCAGTTCGAAGCAAAAATTAAAAATTTGAAAGTTTCTATATGGGCACGAGGCAATCTTATATAATTTTTGTGCGAACTAAAAGAACTCGGTATATATTGAGTGCAGAATGATCACAGGCAAGTCAGGTATCAAGGAAGTCCAAGACGTCCTTCAACTAAGATTCCGGCTGCTAGCTGGTTTTACAAAGTTTGATGTATCGCGAGCCGTTCTTGTTCTTTCTGCTTCACTCTGATGTAACGAGTATGTTTATTTTATGCGCCATCTCTTATCCGGGTTCCCAATTTAGGGAACTGATCTCTTCTCTTAAGGAGGACACCGTGACCTTTCGAAATTCCGGCGAGAGCAAGCCAATCTTGATGCGAACTCCAGCGAAGCAAGTACTGAAATCAACGGAGACTTCAGGAAAATCCCGTCCCTCGACATTTCTCTCAATGATAAAAGCTCCATCCAATCAAGCTCCACTGTCGTGGACGTAAAAAGAAAAAAAAAAGAGAGAAAAAAAGGAAAAAAGTCTAGGTAAAGCATGCGCAGGCTTAAGACACAGTCCCTGAGCCACCTGGGCTTCACCCAATAAACCGAAAGCACGGTTTGCCGGCGATGTACTGTTCGCGGACTGAAGAGAGTAGCGTTCGTAGGCTTGCGTATAGCACGGTGCTCAGTGCATTTTGTGCTTGGTTTCCGGCCTAGACGCGCTTCCTAGCGCCATTTGTACTTATAGGCAAAAAGGCGGTCGGATCCTTTTGCTCTGCAGTCTGCCCCGTTGTACTTTCACTGATTGTGCAGGGCGAATACGAGAGAGCACCCAGCCCGGCGGCGAGCAATACACGTTATAGACTCACGATACTTTTTTTCTTCGGCGAGCAAAGTGGTATCAATAAGGCTGGATACAGGCGGGTCTATTATAAAAAGGAGAGAGTGGAGAGATGGAGTGTTGTCCGAGAATTGTAAGAAACAAAAACTGGGAGTGAATCGAAAAAAAAAAGCAAATTAAGTGCTTCCAGGCAGCATATGTAGGGAACGATAACGCGCTAGTTGGGAGACGATTTCTGCTCAGGAACACGCAAGTATAGGCAGTGAAACGAAGCCGCTTGCTCTAAGAATGGTGAAAAGAAACAAATATTTCGAAGAGAAAATGATAAACGCGATAGAACGCGCGCCAAAGGCGGCACGTGCCGAACAGCGTTGTACACTGTATAGTGTATGAAGCGGTGGACGGTCATACTCCTCCGGACTGGGAGCCGCCCCCGCTCTTTTTCACAGCCATCTCCGAAAGCTCATTCATACAGAAAGACCACGCTCCCCTTCGCGTTCTCAGTGCTGGGACTTGTGCGTTGGTGTATACCCTGTGTAAGTCGCTTAATTTAGGTCGCACAAACGAAAAAAAGAAAAAAAAAGAAACACAGTCGAGACGACCGGCAAATGTTTACGCGCCATTTTCCGGACGGCATTCAGGGCACCTTTATTTCCCGGGAGCGGGAAGGCGATGAAGCTTGTGTAGAAGAAAGTCGCTATATAGTAATTCCTCTTCGGCTTCCCACGCACTAGACCTTGGTCACAATTGCACGAAAGCCCAAGTGCCAACCACCGCGAACACAAGAGGCCTGTAGCAAAAAGAAAGGACAGCGTACCCAAAAGAAAAGCGTGGGATCCACACGATCCAAAGGTCAAATAGCTATATGCGCATTCAACGCAAATAGAAAGAAAAAAAATGATCAAAGCTTGGAAGGCAGAGAGAGTAAGGGGGCGCAGACAAGCTGCGCGAGGCGTCAGCTGCAGCCACCATTGTCGAAGACGATGTCCCGCTCGTCCATTTCCGACGAGGCCGAAGGTCGTGCGCAGCCGGGAAGTTTTCCTCCTCTATCTCGAACAGAGACACTCTCGGGATGCTGCCCTTTCCCTCTTACAGGTCAATTAGCTGTTACTCGAGACGTCTCGTGCAATACGCGAGTGTGGGCGGCCGGCTTTAATTATCATCCTCTCTCTCTCATTCGACGTGGCACCAGTTCGGGTAATGGCCATCTCCACGGTCGTTTTCTTTTCTCGACTAGCGCGATCCCCATTCTGAAGGCGCAAGCGCTAAGAGCTTGTTCCGCGTGGTGGCACCGAGGCCAAGTTGTATTTTTGATCGCAAACTGTCTCCACAAAACAGCGACGTTGTTGTATCAGCAAGAATGTATTTTCTTTTGATCTATCTTGTTTGCGAAGCTGTAGTCACCTTGCGCTAAAGCTTTAAACAAGCAGAAGCGAGTAGGTGAATTAGGGCGTATTGTTCTCAAGTCTCTATAAACCTGTACATATCTCACGACTGCAATACTATTTTCCTCATGATGCTTATTGCAACCATATACGGGTGTCCCAGCTATCTTTAGCCGAGGGTTAAAAAATACAATATTAGAGGCAGGCGAGTGAAATCAGTTACAAATTGCTGAAAGCCACCTTACACACTACTAAATATTTTTTGTTTTGTAATTAATTAATTTCTTAATTATGATTATTTAACTAAATTGTTAAATCTTGACTTAGGCAAGAAATGCGACTTGCAAAGTTCGAGAGCGTCTTCAGAAACCCCCAGTGCATTATTTTCGATAAAGAAAGTCTCACGTATACCATTTTTTTCCAAGTTGCAAAGAAATCCCGCGAAATACATAAAAAAACACGTGACTAGCGCATTCGCGCGCAGCGAAAGCGCTGCTCTTAGCCGTGGTTTCAGCAAACGAAATTAGCTGCGGCCGCCACTCGCCGGCTCCGTTGCAGCGGTAGGCCGATAAGTTGGGGGTGGTTTCTTGGCCTGCGTAACTGTTGGGGGTGGTTTCTCGGCCTGATAAGTTGGGGGTGGTTTCTTGGCCTGCGGCCTGCGTAACTTATCGGCCTACCGCTGCAACGGAGCCGGCGAGTCGCGGCCGCAGCTGATTTCGTTCGCTCGAACCACGGCTGAGAGCAGCACGTTCGCTTTGCGCGGATGGGCTACACACGTGGTTTTTGCCACTGATTGTTGCAACCAGTTGCAACAATTTGCAACTGCTTTCACTCGCCTGCCTCTAATATTGTATTAAAGATTGCTGTAAAGATAGCTGGAACACCCGGTATACACAGGATAGCGCGAAGCCTACATAACTACCACTGTTGGTTATAAGCATAAGACTGCTTCGACGGTGCCCGTTGTTTTGTTTTGTTTTTGTTCGCGGCAATCTTTGCTTCTCTGTTCTAGTACTACAGTAACAGGTCGGTAAATTAATTTATAAAAGTGCACTGTAAAAAACGCACCGTAGTTTTTATGGTGAAAGTACTGGCAGCTGATGCTGCCAAGCTTTTACCGTAAAAAGATTGTGACCCGTATTTCAAGTTTACGGTATGCATGCCGTCTATATAATGATATCGTGTAGAAAAACTCTAGCCACTGTTTTTTCACTCTACAGTACTTTTCCAGTAAAAATAGACCACAAACTGTAAAATCTACGTTGCGGCAGTTTTGTGTTTTCTAGTGTTTCAGCCGTTAAATATATGGTGGTTACACGGTATATTCATCGTTACACAATGGTGAGTAAAACATCAGCAGCAACGTTTTCTCGTGTTGTTGCCGACTGTAAAACATGGTGTGCACTGTGAAACATGCATACCATCATTTTCTGACCTTCTAACCTTTAAGCCGTTATATATGGCAGGCCCTATGAAATGAGCACAATGACATTTTGCTGGCTTTCTAGATTAGCAGTGCAAAATGAAGACTTACGTTCCTTTTACGTATAGGTCACTGTCTACCCATACTACTGGAAAGGAAGTCATGCATATTTGTCGATTTAGGTGATTTGTAATGTACACAAAAGTTATTCTCGATCTTCAATGCCCAAGCTACTTCATGGTGTGAAGTTCGTTCGACCTGATTTACACAGTTGCAGCGCTGCTGTTTTTCTACTATGCAGGTACCTATGGCAATCAGACAAAGCCTAAAAACTGCATGCTTGGATTGGGCACTGCTTTAAAATGTGAAGTGTAAATATGCTGATAGGAAGACAATGCAGTGGAAAGGGCAATACTGCTATTAAAGCTTTCCACGCACCTGGATTCTGCATTTGGCATATGTTCATTCCAGGCAAATGAAATAAGATTATCATCATCTCTTTGTAACAGTTTGATCCATCTTGTACTTATTTAGGTCTTCACAAATCTGCAAAAAAGAAACAAAAGAGCGTAAGACAATACAATATTGTGCTCTTCGTGGAGAGACTATATAACACTACCTACGATGGGACTTTTAGGCTATGGAGGTTTAAATTACAGTACTCCGGCTGTTAGTATATAATGAGCGGCCACAGCAGAATATAGAATTGAAAGAGTAGAGTGATTTCAGACATTGATCTTCTCACGGCACCTTTTTATGAAAGAATAAATCGGTTATATAGAGACAGTTGTCTGAGTACCTCAGTCTGTGCTTTACTTCTATTAGCCTTAACATGGCCGCTCTGAAACAAGGCATCTCCAACTTTCCTTCTATGAACCGTTACCAAGTAGCTGCACCAGCCTCAGGGCTCTAGATTTCGTAATTTCAGCTTCCCGTGTCCTTTATGTCTCCACTACAACACTTGCTGTTGCTTCGAATCCACACCTTCATCCAAAGTGATGATCTGTTTGTTTTTTACACTTAATGCACTGCCCATTGATATATTTTTCTTGCTTTCAGCGACTATATCATTGCCAGCATTTATTTCATAGTTTATTCGGTTCTCTTCCGGCCCTTTCATCTTAATCTTTCATTTAATCTCGAATGCATCTATTATCCTGTCCTATATAGTTGAGTAGTGGTAAGATATAGCTTTTGCAAGCTTTCGTCCTCACAGATACTGGAAAGCCGCGACTATGAGTACCAGCGAAGTGTATTTCACGCGATCCTTAGCTTCTTTATTATTTCACTCTTATTGGCTTGGTTAATGGCACCTCCGTGGCTAAAGCAAATGAATTTATTTATCAGTTTTATTCTTTCATGTCTTAACGTTAACTGATGTTCTATTCCTTACCAGTTGAACATTAGGTTTTCTTCCAACTCCTTGTTAGGACCACCCTAGTGCTTCACTTTTTTTTGTTTCTCCATCATTCTCTGAAGTTGTCTCGTTGTTCAAATAATAAAACGTTATCACAAAATTTCAAATCGCTCAAAGCTTCACTAAAAATTTTCATTTAAAAACTCTCCAATTCCATTTCTCTGATGCCTCCTGTAAGTATACAGTGAACACCATTGCATAGGTAGTCGCTCTATACCTGACACTTGCTAATTGCAATTTTGCCACTTTTTCAAGGGGAACTTAGTTTGGGGCCCAGTCACAATAGATATTTGACATGTGCCTCATCTGCAGTCTAGTTTCAAAACGATGACCGCCTATTTAGACTGCATGAAGTCCACAAAACATTTTGCCTTCTAAACAGGTAATGCAGCTGCTCTCAGCCACTGCACATCAACTACTGTCAACTTCTGATGAGTGTAATGAAATCTAAGTAGGTGGACGACGCTAACAAGACTGTGTCAAAATTAAATTTAACAATAGGATGTACAAAACTAATGCGGCTACGAAAGCTATACAGATGACAAAGTAATCAATGCGCCCCTCAGTAATTCAGCAGTAAAAAAAGCTATAAGGAGAATGTCCGAGAACAAAATGGCACAGGCTAAATTAGTTTATCCCTCACGGTTTCTATGTTGCTCTAAGCCAACATTTCCCTCTCTTTAACTGGAGGTGTCTGCATAGCAACATTGACCAGCAAAATAGTTTTAGGCTAGGTTGTATTTGCAACATTGTGCATCCATACAGAACTCCTGGAAAATGCACAAGTGGCATCTCCAGCAGCAAGCTACTCGGGCATAGAGCGAACCAAGCTGCCCAAAAAATGTGTTCAGATTGTTGGCTTTATTTTTGTTCACTTATAAAGCTACACTTTATCCAGAAGTTTTAACGTGTGAAGTTCGTTTGCTGTAGTAGTAGGATGGACAACTGCTATGGTCCGTTGTATTCAATACTTCTACCTCAAGGAAATGCAGCCAGGAATTGTGCTACTCACCTAAACATTCCATTCAGAATCTATGAATGTTTTGTCAAACTGAAGACTTTTCGGTTGTCTTTCCTTGCTTTTTGTCAGCCTTGCTTCCATGATCTAGCTTAATACCAAAAATGCCCTGTACTAAAAGCAGGAAGAAACAGTGCCAAATATTGCAGTAATGAAGCTGCTCATGCACTTGTTCCTAGATTCGTAGTAATTTCCAAAATACATTCCCAAAGTTATGCAGGTTCAAAATGTTGAAATTTGGTGTCTGAAGGCTTATAAATGTTGTTTATCAGATATTGCTCCTTCTTAGAAATCACCCAATCCAGCATAAATGTTAACCACTAATCTGCAGCAAAGTTTCACTGTACTAGTATTGGTTTCATGCTGCAGCAGTGGCTTAGTGATTAAAGCATCTCCCTCACATGCGGATGGGGCGAGGTTCGATCCCCAGTGCGGCTGGGCGTCCGCCAGTGATGCAACGGGTACAAGCTTCCCTTGGCCTGCTGCTCGGCATATCTGCGGTATATCTGGGAACACTTGGAAAATAGGTCTTATATTTCACCTTGAGTTCAGAAACATATCATGAGCCATGGTCCTCTTTGGCCAAAGTTGCCTTTGCACCAATAAATTTTTCGTCATCCGCGGCAGCATTACACTCTTGCGACGTTGCTGACTAGTTGCACGCACGCTCACTGGCACCATCTGCCAACTTGAATTTGAGGATGAAAAGCCCTTAAGCAGAAGTGCTACATGATGGTGGGACGTCACTGGGACGTTAAACCCCCGACACCCCTCAATAAAGGCATAATCATTATTTATGTAAAAAAAGACGTCTCTTTACTGCAACAGCCTAGGAGATAGCATTCAGGGCATGTAGTATATATTTGTACACTAATACAGCCCTGGATATGGGCATTATGCGACTATTGTAAAGACCTGATTTTTGTTTCAGCCCACGCTGAGAATGAGCATCAAGCATGAACGAGAAAGTACCGAAGTCGGGTGCTTAACTATGGAACACTGATGATAACTGGGAGCTTCAAATAAGGCACTCAGGGCAATAAGTTGGCGTTCAATGGCAAATTATTGCACCCTGAGATCGTTTTGTTACAAAAAATGGAGTTTTTGTAAGCTAGAATAGACAAACGTGTAGTGGAAACGTCACCATTACCGGCCATCTCACAGGTGCACTGCAATAATTGTGGGTGTGGATCACAGACGGTGTCCAGGCTTTTACCGCCACTTATTTCAAAACTAAAGTCACGGGAACCATACCCTCATAGAATTATGAGTTTGAATCAAATCGGAGAGTTGAATCAAGTAGGAGGACAATCTTTTTGAACAATTCTCGCAGTAAGCACGTATTTTGACAAGAATATGAAGTTGGGTATGTTGGTAATGCATAACTGATCACGTAGCGCATCGCGTAGCGATCGTCCCTCTCTTGTCCAGTGTCAAATTTTGCGCTACGTGATCAGTTACGTATTTTGCTTTCAGACAAACGTCCTCATGGTCAGAAAGAGACACAGGTGATTTTCGCTGACAATAACCATGTGTCCTTAGAGCTCCTTTGAAGTGCCAGGACTATAATTACAGCAGGCTAATATTGGGAGGTCTTTTCAAGAGAAAATCTGTAGGATGCTTGCAGATGCCACAGCAAGGACGAGACACCATCTTTGCAGATCCTTTGACACCAACATTAAAGAAACAATGCTTATGTTAGCAGCTTTTTTTCTACAAAAAGGAGAAGAAAATGCTCTCCAGAATGATTTAAATACACACCTTTGAACAAATTCCAGAGTAGACTACAATCTTTCAGCATAACAGGCATGAAAGGAAAAATAACTGGTGAATAACATGCAGAATAATGTAGTGATGTTCTCTAGCCGCTCCCAACATGTGGGCGATCCGCAAGAAGGTACTCCTCTGGGTTCCACAGGTCACCACCTAGGGTTAAGAGCACTGACAATGAAATGGCATTCTTAATAGTTGAAGCAGTTCCATGTTTCATTACAGCATGTATGTGCCATTAAATGCAGAACAAAATGAAACTGGTGGTAATGAATTATGCGTACTGACACAGCTTCTGTATGATATGCTGATGCAACTGCAACAAAATGATGCTAAGTGGCGTCAAATAAGATCAGTTTTTATTTCATAAATTTTCGTCACATTTTGGAGCTTTGAAGAAACGCAACGTATATATTACTCTGCTTAGTGTGCTAACAGAGAAGGTGCACATTTTGCAACTATACAACCATCCAGTGCTGAAATACAAATGTATTTTGATAATCTAGGTTAAATACAAAACCAATGAATTATTCACGTCACAGATTACAGCTGCAACCATCTAACTTGCTCTGCATGACTTCAACAAACATCTCATCCAATCGACACGCATCCAACAGTTAGGCATACGGGCGTGCAGTTCGGAAAAGTTACCCTGCGAGCTGTAACATTAAAAAGCGTACATGCAACCTGCAATAAAAAAAAAATGTCGCTAATGCCGCAGTTAACAGAATATGTACTAAGCGAAAGACACCTTCTGAGCTCTTTCACTGCAGCCTCGGAAAGTAAACGCAAGGCAAGAAAGTTCAGAACTCGAAACCGTAGCGCAGCAAAAGCGCGGACACATGGAAACGCAATCCTCCTTAAGCTGCTGATACAAAAAAAGCTATTAAATATAACTATACAGCATGAAGCAGCAAATATTACAGCATTTCAACGAAGAAAAAAGTGCTTCCGCAACTAGTACCGTTTCAGGCTGATTTTCGTGATAGAAAAAGCGCGAACTGAAACTGCAGCGCACCAAAAGTGCGCACGAGTGCGAATTTCAAACCGCTTTACACTGCTGGCACGCAGCGCGCCGTTGAAAATACCTGCTGAATGTAGCGAATATTGACGGCGTGCTGTGTGTGGCCGGTACAAGTGGTACCGCTTGTGGACAAATGCCACCTTATAACGGTCACTCTCGAAGGTTCATATTCATGCTGTCTTGCATTGGCACATACAACAAAAATAATCGCGCACTTCGTCGGCGCGTACCGATGGAAGGCGAAGTATACAGCAGTGCATGCGGTGCAAACACAAAGCAAGACGTCTATTCAAGAAAGTAATGCGAGCGAGTGCACAAATTCCAGCCCAGTCAAACGAAACGGCTTTCTGATAATTCTAGAGCACACATATCATTCGCACGCGTCACTGCGCGATTAAGTTTTGATAAAAGAATGCGACGTAGTACCTGCTGCGGGTGTACAAAACCTGGCCCAACTGCTTCCAAATCAGCACCGATTGCAGAGCCTTCAAATATGGCGAGACTGGTGACGCATCGGGCGCCGAGCCGTCTGTTCCTTGCCGTATCTGCGCCGCTCTGCGCATGCCCGGTTTCTCGCGTGGACCGTAACACAAGGTGCGCCGGCGCGCCAAGCATTCGTCGCAGCCTCCACGCACGTGCATGAGCGGCGGGAAAGGAAAGGCGAGCGCATGACGCCGCTCATCCTCTTTACTCTTACCATTCTTCTTACCTAAAAGCCAATGCGCATGCGCGCGGAATGGTATACACTGTAAGCAAAAAAGAGCCGAGATGGGAGTAAATGGACTTGTCCTCTAGCGCACGCCCCGATGGGGGTTTTATATACTCCGTCCAGGGGAGTAAAAAATTTACCCCCCTTAAGGGCGGAGGTTTTGGATGGACTGAGGGGAGTATTTGTTTACATCCATAGGGGAGCTTTTCCAGGTAAGTATGGGAGTAAATTTTTATAACCATGGAAAGAAAAAATGCTTTTCGCTGTCGCCCCATGCGCCTGAGAATCTTTAATTAAATTAGCATCGAAACACGCAAACTCGATCACACGTACTCAAACATGCACACAAGGTTCGCAAAGTAATACAACACTCACACTGACAACCACTTGCCACCCGCGCTTCACAACCAAACCTTGGTCACCGAGTATATATAGGCCCCACATCTTGACCTCCAATGTAGCTCAGATGGGACACTTCTTTTCCGTGTAATTAAGCAACAAACATTCGTGGCGTGCGTGTAAATTTGCGGTGACCTTATAGATACCGCTGAGGCACACCTATCTTTTACTATAAACCCGCCTAACATTCAACGCGTTTTTAATTAGCGAATTTTGATTATCAGCTGGCACTCTGCCGCACGAGGTGTATCCGCCTTAGCAGTACTGTGCGTAAGTCGTTAAAATGCACATAATCGTACACGAACCACGAGCGGCCGTGCACTAACGCTTCAGCGGCACACATTCACGAGCAACACCGGCGAACAACCGCGTCGCCCCGCCGGTATACCGCGTTGTGGCCGACGGCGTCGCTAGGCCTCTCCCAGGAGTACGGCACGGCTATACGATGAACGACAGCTCGCGATCACAAAATGCTTGCTGCTGTACAGTTTTCGTCGCCGTTATTTTACACACACACTGCCGCTATCCGAGTCCGCTATCCGCGTTAAGCTACGGAGCGATGCACTTACAACGAACGAGACGGCTCGTAGTCGCGGTTCCTGTTGGTCGCAGTCTATCGGCGGT
Organism: Rhipicephalus sanguineus; assembly: GCF_013339695.2. Lineage (NCBI taxonomy): Eukaryota > Metazoa > Arthropoda > Arachnida > Ixodida > Ixodidae > Rhipicephalus > Rhipicephalus sanguineus. The sequence goes on along the minus strand of NC_051176.1, from coordinate 85,556,819 downwards.
CGCATGTAGGTTCAATCTGTCTCGTATCCGCGCTCGCCTTCTCGCTAGACGTTTGACAGCGGTGGCTGCATGGCGCAAAAGAGACAATTTAAACTTATTCATTCCAGCAGCTTTTATTTTCTGTGAAACATATTCTTTGCTTCACCGGTGGCCGGTGCGAGCTCGTAGAACTCACCACGGCGACCGGTGTGGCGGTGCGAGTTCGCTACGCCGCCGGCTTGGTACCGACGACGTAGCGAAGCCTTCTTACCGCTTAGAAGTTGCAGCCGGTGAAACATCGGTTCGGTGACACTCCGAGAAGCAAGCGTTTCCGGTGGTCGGGGCGAGCGCGTCGCCGGCGCAGCTCTCACACCGGCCGCCGGCCGGCTTGATGCCGACGACGTAGCGAAGCCTACTTCTTTCTGCTTCGAAGTTTTAGCCGGTGAAACTCCATAAACAACCCGCTGACGATCGCAACAGCTTACTTTTGTTACCGATGAAATTATTTTTCGCACTTCTTCGTAACTCGGCACGTTGAAGCGAGGTATCCGTGGCGTGTCCGAGGCTTGCACTCGTGTGCATGGCCATTGCCGCTTGACGGGAGAATAAACACGCGACAGCCAGCTCGATGTGTTCGCGGTCGGACGCTGGCGCGAGTTGAACTTGTCTCGGCCGGCCGTTGCAAATCCTCGCTGCACTGATAATTTCGTTGTCTGTCGACAAATGCTCACGCGGCGACCCACACAATACACTGGAGCTTCACACCGGCATGCTAAACAGATGCCCGTACACGCACGCACATTCACACACGCACGCACGTCACGACCAAAAATGGTTTTTAAAACTCCCATAGGGAGTTTAAACCACGTGACACGCACGTCACGACCAAAATTCTTTTTAAACCTCCCATAGGGAGTTTCTAACCACGTGATCTAAAACTCCGTGGGGGAGTTTAACAAGGTCATGTCGCTCATAAACTCCCTCATTAAGCAAGGGGCGTTTTACGACGACATGTGCCGACTTCACTCCGCTACCACGGAGTAAATGATTGGGGCATGGGGGTTTTAGGAGCTCATATGCTGGAAAAGCTCCCGTCCCGGCTAATTTTTGTTTACAGTGTACGGTGAGAATACCGTAGTTGGCGTTTAAGATGGCGACACCGCCTTTTTACGCTATATCGGGCGTAAAAATGATGGTCTGTTTTTACAGTGTGGTTGTTACGAATCCGATCACCGAATACTACAACTTCCTCATATGTTCCCTAAAACTCTGTCAGTTCCACAGCACGTCCAGTTCCACAGCACGGCTTCTCATCTACAAATCAGATTAAAGAGACTCCAAAACTCAACTTCCTTCGCAACCGCTGCAGAGCTCGCCACGATAGCTACGCTCGCGGGCTGTTCTTCACTGTCCACTTATGTTGCTGCATTTCAGTAACATAGCCTGTCTTCCCCGCATTTAAGATGTGGCTCAATGCGTTATGAGCCCCCAAGTGAAAATTTCTAGGAATCAGGCACTATATCAGTAATTGTGTTTTCTACATCCATGTTTCTACAGGATCGTGAAAAAAAATTACAGCATATCCACGGGTGAATGATGAAGAGCTTAGGCGAAGCTCCGGAAGCAATCATGGTTACACCGTGAAATGTTCAGTGGTTTCGCCCAGCAGTAATCAAAGCGGTACGCCGGTTTGATTATTTTCCCCTTTTTTTTTCCTTTTTTCTTCTTTTTTATTTTATTTTTAATTTTATTTTTAATTATTTATTTATTTATTTTTATTATTCTTTAATTTTTTTTAATTTTTATTTTTTTATTATTATTTTTATTTTATTTTTTCTATCTCTATGGGACAGCGCCATGTATTGAATGATACGGGAGACGCGACGGCGGGGGAACGCGACGACGACAAGGTGATGCTATAAGGAGCTCCGCTCCTAATATAGTAGTCAAAACCGCTTTTGTTGTCTCCTGCGGTGACACACTCCAAGGCTTCGTAACCCTGAAGTGGCCAGTTGTCAAAAGCGGCTAGTCGTCTCGTAGAAGCCACTTTCTCAGAGCACGCCCCGACGTTATTTTCTCGCCGCGTCGGACTGCTGACGGCCCGCCAGGCGTTGACAAAGTGGCCCCGCGCGGGGTCGTTTGCTTCACGAAATAAATTGCAATGGGGAGCAAATTGCCGAAATTTCTTAAATGGATCTGTTACTTTCGGCTACCTCGCTATCGAGGTTCAAGTTGTCGTGAATTGTGAATGAAGCGAAGCGAAATGCGGCCCTCGCAACCGTCAATAGCGAGCTGTCGAGGTTTGCTCGGCCTGCGGACATGAAGACTTTCCTTCCTCCATGACTCGGGGTATAGTTAGCCGCCTGAGTTGCAGCACAACGGAGGATGACTTCTTGGGAAATGCCTTCTCGACATCATCGCCAACTGAAGATGAACAACTGTTTCGGTGCCTTGGTGTCGCATGACATCGCACCGAGTGGGCTTAAGGAAAAACGTTCCGCGCGTTCCCCAGCTCTTCCTGACACTGAATACAGGAGTACCACGTAGCGCGGCCATCCAGCACCTGTTAAGTGCGGACCTATTCACTAAGAAGCGAGGCGAGCTGCCCGATGACAACTCTGAAATGCAGCTGTTGTTTATATTCAGCAAGTTATAGTTACACTAGAAAGTTGTCCCTGCAATAATCTAGCAGTGTTTATAAACTTGGTTTTCAAAATTAGTTTTGCTTCCTGCTGTCTGCAACTGTGACTACGTTTCTCGTTATTGAATTTCCGATTATTCACTACTGCTCGGTTGACCTTGACGTGTTAACATGCAAACTCGCCATTATCGTGGTAATTTTACAGGTTAAAGTGGAAAAAAATTATTTGAGGAAATACTTTGTTCTGGAATAATGCCACTTAAGCGTTTTTTAATTGATACAAAATCTGCGCATTCATTTTGATAGTAGAGGCAAGCTTGTCGAGAGTTCACTGAATTTTTTTCTTGCGAAGAGTGTTGATGATGAAATCGATCATCTTTTGTTTAATGTCACATTGAGCCAAATGGCTTCACGATGTACTACAGAGTTAGAAACCATCGTATATAACTGTACAGTCAACTTTAGGCTACTATAGCATTGCCAAGGTGCGACACATTTCTGCAAATTATTCATATTAAATGAGTATTTCGGCTAGAATTGCTGTTTGGGCTAGAATTTTTACGTGGAATATATATCTTAGCTTTCTAAAATTGTTATTGCGGTGTCCTGCAGCGAAGATTCGCTAATTAAAATTTCTGACCATGAAGTAACGGCAAAAGTAACGTCCGTTACTTTTTTTCGGTAACGGTAACACGTTACATATTTTTAATGGTGACTTAGGCCTGTAACGCGTTTCTTTTTCTTTAGATCTAGAATAACAAGTAACGTATTTAGTTACTTTTTTTCGGTAACGCATACAACACTGACGATCAGCTGTGTTCGCAACAGACAACCTGCTAAAATGTTCTAACCGGAACGTTTATATGCATACATGCGCTATATTTCTTTGCGACAGTAAATTCAGCTCGAAAAATCGGCTGCGTCGTTTTGCCCGTTCTTCTTGTTATGCTGTCATACTATTTTTAGGCTGAATTCGTTATCGTATTATCATTGTTTCAGGCCATCCCGTCGTACTCATCATACGAAGAATAATGACAAAACTTTGCGTACCACCGCTGGACATCAAACTAATGACCCGGGGGCAACGTTTAATTGGGCATCCGACGCACCACATAACCACAACGCAGTGCTTAGCGCAGCTTTGGCGTTTGGTATTTCGAACACCGTGGTTCTAATGGCACTGATGCCGCACGGACTTCATGACACTGAAACGCACGCTTTTTCATGGAATCATGTCTTTCTGCCTTCATCACGTGCACTGACATCTATGGGCTTTATGCCGCAAACCACGTGTGAAGACTGGCCTCGTCCGTGCCGACTCGTTCGGTGCTATATGGGACGTGCGTCCCGAATAATACATGAAGCGCGACCACTGGAAACTACTTCGCTTTCGCGTCCTTACCATCGGGCCCACCCGCCCTCTTCCCTTTTCAATTTTTCCCCAACGTGTACGGGGACCTTACAGCCCGCGGCTTTATTCGCGTTTTCGTGCGCTCGTCGCGCCGGTGCACATAGCATAGAACGTTGAGAGGACGCCCGGTTAAAGGTTCGAAGGACCATTGCAGTGTCGTTTTGCGCGGTTTGCACTGCAGTTTGATTCGCGCGTGCATTTATATATGTCCCAACCACTAGTGCATCGCTTATTTAAGGTGTTATACGAGCTAGCTTTATATGCTCGTGCAAGGCATGCTTTCGCTGTTGCCGCATATACGTTGAACTCTCCGCCGTTGCCGTAAAATATTTAACGCCTGGACTGCGTCCTCTGCAAAAATAATAAGAATAAATAAATAACGTCCTCTATACCTTCTTTAGTTTCATTGTCTTTTGGTTCTGTTAGGTTGTGTCTAACAAAGAAATGAACCCCCGATGAATCCCCCCCCCCCCTATTTCGTTTGCCTATAACAGCGAAACTGTTTAAGCTATCGGTAACTTTTGCTCCGTCGTAAAAAACCAGCATCGTCATGAGCCGGCACGTGCTCTCTTCATGAACTAACCGGTACGCACTCTCTTTATTCTTTTTACAGGAAAGATGTTTAGGCTATCGATAACTTGTGCTCCGTCGTGCAAAACTCCCCAGGTGGGTATGCGACACAGGAATTGGGCAAGCCCCACTGCCGTGTACAGCAGGTGCGAGCGTCAAATGAAAAAGAACACGTGAAAAAGAAAGAGATGGAAAGAAGTGCACAGACAATAGAGACAAACAGAGAGAGAAAGAAAGAGGATGACAATAAAAAGAGAAATAAAGGGAATAAATACATAAAAGGATAAAAAAGACAGAGAAAGACATCGAAAGTAAGAGAACGAAAAAAAGAGAGAAAAAAACACGCACAAAAGAGAGATAGAAAAAAGAGAGAGCAAGACAGAAAGAGAAATAAAGAAGAAATAAAGGGAAACAAAGAGAGTTAGAAAGGGAAGAAAGAGAAATAAAGATATCAAGATCGAGACAGAGAAAAAAATAGATAGAGAGAGAAATAAAAAGAAAGAGATACAAGAAAGAGTTACAAGAAACAGAGAAAGAAAATGAAACAGAAAAAAGAAAGAAAAATGCAAAAAGAAACAAGCAAGGCCATCCAGCTGCGCTCTTCCTTCAGGCTTTCCACCACTAGTGTGAAGGTGCCAGAATTTTTTTATTCTGTTTTAAATGTTTAGTGTAGATTTATTGGTATAAAAAGTCTACGAGAGTTACCTACAACGGGTTTTGCAGTAGGTTGCGTAATGTTAAACTAGACAGGGGCAAGTCAGGCCAGGTAAGGCTTTATTAGGCTAGATCACAATAGGGGGCCGTGTTTCGGGCTTTTGTAATCTTTTACATAATTGACGTCAAGACTGCAGGAGGGTTATTAATGAGCTCATCGACTTTATTTTGAAGCGAAAACTGTTATGAGATCACAACAACGGCGGTTTTTAGCAGCGTAGTTATCGTCCGCCGCCGCCGCCGGTGTCCGTAACCGCTACCGCGCGAAATAAGGAAAAATAACGACATGAGAAAACGTCCGCAGGATAGAACGGGATTCCAACCACGGTCCTCTGCGTGGGAGCTCAGTATATTACCCCAGAGCTATGCCGGTGCTTGAAACTTCTTTGCTAAAGGCCCCTTGACAGGCTTCATGTCGGGAAGGAACCGTATTAACATATGTAATACATTGTGGCAGAAGAGTAAAATAACAACCACGCGTCACACGACGGCAATTCTATAACCAGGCGTCACACAATGCGAATTGCGGAACGAGTGGGTTGTTGAATGCTTCCAAACCATTACAAAGGGCTCTGCCATAATTCTTCATCGTCATCAGCCACAGCATCAACAAAGTGCGCATAATGCCTTAGAGGTGTTTAGCGGGTACCACGTTTCTCCGCAGGATGACGAAAATTGGCATAGTGGCTGCTTCCCTACTTCAGAAAAATTATGATGATTTATAGCGTAGTTGTTCCTCGCAGGTGTACTTTTATTAGTTGCCAAGGAAGCCCATAAGGCCCCCTTGACCCATTTTTTTTAGGGTCTCAATAATGTTCTTTCCTTCTCTCTCTCTCTGTTTCTCACGTTAACGTATGCTATATAGCGTGGTGGGAGAGTGAAATAGCGACCGGGCGTCACACAATGCGAATTATGTAACTTCTGGGTAGTTTAAAGCTTCCAATCCATTACAAACGGCTCAGCCATAATCCTTCATTGTCTTCAGCCGCCGCATTGACAAAGTGTGCATAATGCCTTACAGATGTGCAGCTGGTGCCTTGCTTAATTCTCCGCAGAATGACGAATAATGGCGTAGTGGGTACTTCCCAACTTCACAAAAATTATGATTTATAACGTAGTGGGTACCTTGCTAGTGTACTTGAATCAGTAACCCCAAGAGAGTTTACAACCGGCTCTGGAAACGCCGGTCTTCCAGCTTTCTATGTAACTGCGCTGCGCTTCCCGCGCAGGCCTGGCGTTTTTTTTTTATTAATACAATCTTAGTAGCACGAGTACGGAGTGACACTCCTGCTACTCTTCCAAGCACTTCCGGTCAATCACTTACTTCCGTTTTCACGAATATTCAGAAAAATCTCGTAAAAATAGAACTGGTACAAAATTGATAGTCCTGGTTCAAGTTAACGGTTATGTTATACATATGCTATTATACATGTGATATCGGAGCATAAGTTTACCTAAAGGAGCCCTGCAACGCTCTTTCAGCTTGGCGAGAAAACGCTGCCGATCAGTAGCTGAGGCTCCTGCGAACATATGCGAGCCAAACATTAGAGCGCAGCACGTGGCCGGAAATTTACGATTAATTTCTAATGGAAGCTGGAAATCGCTACCTCTTTTCTCGACAAATGATGCCATGAAGCCAAATGACCGCGCCATAAACACAAAGTCCACGGCCGTAGGCTGATTTGAGCATCTTGAATTGCATAGTTGCCGCGGCAGCCGCGGGACGCCGCCACGTGCCCACTCGCACGCTCGCGATCACACTTAAAGGGACCGACAACCGATTTTTCCCGGCCCACTTTTTTACGGCGCAATAGAAAGCTCCTTCGTAGTGCTTGTAGCTGCAGCGGTTAATCCCAAAAGCGCGTGGGTATTATATTAGCAGTATTTTTCGATCTGAAGAGCCCCTGAACTGTACGTACTCTTCCTCCAGCAACGCTGTGAAGCGATAGCGATACCGATAGCCCTCCTCGCATTATGCTCAAGGTTTTGCTTTCAAAGCAGTGGGTGAAAGTGTGGTTAACCACCTTCATGTTGACATTTTTTACCGTTTTAGAATTTAAAAAGCAGGCAGAAGAAGTTTTCCGAACGCTCGTCGTCACGTGAGGTCTCTCTAGCGCCTGGCGAGCTAGGCGATCGTGGCCTCCGCGATTAGCTGCGGCAACGTGTCGCAGGAGATAATCTCGGAGGCGGCGAGGCGCTGTTCGTACTTTTCCAACTCGTCGGCAGGTGCCGCTAGGCCCTCAGCTAACAACGTTTCCGCTGCCGCTCATGAGCAACGGGTCATATGTCAAGCGAGGGCGGCGCCACTGTTCTGCTCAGTGCAAACGAAGGCATATCTGCACGTTTTGCGTTAGAAAAGATTAGAATAAAAAGTGTGCTTTGTTTCAACGCTAATATATAGACAATTAATAGCGTACACCGGTAAAAGGTCACGTGATAGGTACATGTGCCCGTTCACTTTTTTGCCGCCAGAGGCGCCAAAAGTAATTTTGAGGAATAGAAGGAACAGAAGGAATATATGACAAACTTAGAGAGATGGGAATAGACGAGGAAGGCATTAACAGCTTGGGTAGTGATCATAAACGCATAATATTACAAATGGGATATAAAACTGAAAATAAGAACATAGAATCAAAGTTTGGCAGCTTGTATCTAAATGACAAACAAATAACAAATATAGCCGCAAGAGTCGAGGAAAAAGTAGACGAACTACCAGGCAAAGACTGGAAGTATAGTGAGCTGCTACATGTAATCACGAAAGAAATGGAAAAAGAGAAGAAAACTATTTGTTGGAAAGGAAGGAGAAAGCCAAAAAGTTGGTGGAACAAAGAAATCCGGGAGGCGATCGAGAAGCGACGTGAGGCATCACGGGAGCACAGACAAGCAAAAAAGCAGAAGCGGCGACAGGACGAAGTCAACCAAATATGGGAAATATATTTAGAGCAAAAATCCATTGTGCAGAAATTAGTCGAGGCAAAAATTAAAGGAGAAAGTGAACGCTGGATGATAGAGATTCGCGAAAATAAGAAGGCCGCGCCTAGGATATTTTGGAGCCACCTAAAAGCGCTGGGTAGGAAGTCTGTCACAATGCAACAACATATCTTAGATGAAGGAGGAAATCAATTGGAAGGGTATGAAGCGCTAGGTTACATCAGAAAGATAACAGCTGATTCGTTTAAAAAGGTCGCCCCGGTGATTCCCCCAGTGAGTAAAAGTACGCAAAGGAGTGCAACCGACGAAGATGTAGTACTAGAGAATTTCAATTGGAAGAAGGCCGAAGGAAAAATTCCTAAGCGCACTACCCCAGGCTTAGATGGGGTTCCCGTCAGCCTCATTAATCCAACTCGGACATAAAACTAAAGAAGCACTGCTGAAAGCCGTAGAAAAGTGCTTACAGGAGAGGGAAATACCAGACAGTTGGCGAAAAAGTAGAATGAACTTAATCTATAAAGGCAAGGGAGAAAAGGATAACATTCGCTCGTATAGACCGCTAACCATTACATCGGTGCTATACAGGTTGGCGATGCAGGCAGTAAAATTAAAAATAGAAGCGTGGGTAGAACAAAATGATATTTTGGGAGAACTTCAGAATGGATTTCGAATTGACAGGCGGTTAGACGATAATCTGTTTGTTCTTACCCAGTGTATAGAAATATCGAAAATAGAAAACAGGCTCCTATACGTAGCTTATCTAGATATTACCGGGGCGTATGACAACGTTAATCAGGAAATTTTGTGGGATATACTGAAAGAAGTGGGCATAGGTGACGACTGTATACAGCTTTTGAGGGAAATATACCGAGAAAATACAGTTTGTATAGAATGGGAAGGAATAAGTAGCAAGGACAGCGCTGAAATTAGCAAGGGGCTGAGACAGGGATGTCCTTTGTACCCGCTGTTATTCATGCTGTACATGGTGAGGATGGAAAAAGCGCTAGAAGGTAGCAACATTGGATTTAATTTGTCACACAAGCAGGTCGGCACGATGGTTGAGCAGAAGCTTCCAGGTCTATTTTATGCTGATGATATTGTCTTATTTGCGGACAGTCAAGATGATATACAGCGACTGGCAGATATATGCGGAAGGGAATGTGAGGCTCTAGGACTAGGATTTAGTGCAACAAAATGTGGATTGATGGTATTCAATGATCACGAAGACCATGTGGTCTTTATACAGGGCCAAAAAATACCGAGGGTAAGCGAGTATAAGTACCTCGGAGTATGGGTAAATGAGGGGGATAGATATATGGAGGTACAAGAGAAAGCATCGGTAGCAAAGGGAAAGAGAAATGCTGCAATTATGAAGCGCATAGCTTTATGGGGATACAATAGGTACGAGGTGCTTCGAGGGCTGTGGAAGGGTGTGATGGTCCCGGGGCTTACATTTGGGAACTCAGTAGTGTGCATGAAGCCAGAGGTACAATCAGGAATGGATGTAAATCAAAGGACGGTGGGCCGCCTCGCGTTGGGCGCTCACGGGAAGACGACAAATGAGGCTGTAAAGGGTGATAAGAGATGGACAGGCTTTGAAGTGAGGGAAGCTCAGAGCAAAATGAGATTCGAAGAGAGGCTGAGGAAAATGAAGAACAGTAGATGGGTAGAGAAGGTTTTCAGGTATTTGTAGAGAAAAAGCGTTGACACGCAGTGGAGAAAAAGAACTAGGAGGCTCACCAGTAAATATACGGCTAGCAGTGCGGGCGATATGGCAACAAGGATCATTAAGCGGAAGGTCAGAGAGGCGGAGAGGACTTATTGGATGGCAGCGATGGAAAAGAAGCCGGCTCTGAGTAACTACCGAAAGGGAAAAAACGAAATAAGGAGGGAAAGGTTTTATGATAATTCAAGGGGAAGCGCTTTACTGTTTGAAGCAAGGTCGGGCTGCCTTAGAACGCGTAGTTATAAAGCGAGATTCAGTAACGAAGAAGAACAATGTACATGCTGCGGGAGAACTAATGAAACGATGGAACATGTACTGATTGAATGTGGCGATATTCACCCAGGTATACGTGTGGGCACGAGTCTACATGAAGCCTTGGGTTTTAGGGACAACAATGGAAAGCTGCACACGTCCGCGATAGAAATAAGTAAGAGACGGTTAGAGTATTGGTGGCAGAAAAGTAGAGATAAAGAACATAAATAAATAATGGGGGGAAAATAAGGTCATTCTGCCTTAAGAGGCAGAGAGATGGACCGTGAATTTATAATTTTTTGGTATAATAACATAGATTTAATCAATGTAGATAAGGTATTAGGCCAACATGAAACAACGAAGCTTTCTTTTTTTTTTTCTTCTTCGAGCCTGGTGGCAGACATGTCACCGCCCCGTTTTAAAGGGGACGCTCATAGCATCCATCCATCCATCCATTCCCATCTGTTTTCAGGTATTTGTATAGAAAAAGCGTTGACACGCAGTGGAGAAAAAGAACTAGGAGGCTCACCAGTAAATATACGGCTAGCAGTGCGGGCGATATGGCAACAAGGAGCATTTAGCGGAATGTCAGAGAGGCGGAGAGGACTCATTGGATGGCAGCGATGGAAAAGAAGCCGGCTCTGAGTAACTACCGAAAGGGAAAAAACGAAATAAGGAGGGAAAGGTTTTATTATAATTCAAGGGGAAGCGCTTTACTGTTTGAAGCAAGGTCGGGCTGCCTTAGAACGCATGGTTATAAGGCGAGATTCAGTAACGAAGAAGAACAATGTACATGCTGCGGGGGAACTAAGGAAACGATGGAACATGTACTGATTGAATGTGGCGATATTCACCCAGATATACGTGTGGGCACGAGTCTACATGAAGCCTTGGGTTTTAGGGACAACAATGGAAAGCTGCACACGTCCGCGATAGAAATAAGTAAGATACGGTTAGAGTATTGGTGGCAGAAAAGTAGAGATAAAGAACAAAAATAAATAATGGGGGAAAAATAAGGTCATTCTGCCTTAAGAGGCAGAGAGATGGACCGTGAATTTATATTTTTTTGGTATAATAACATAGATTTAATCATTGTAGATAAGGTATTAGGCCAACATGAAACAAGGAAGCTTTTTTTTTTTTCTTCGAGCCTGGTGGCAGACATGTCACCGCCCCGTTTTAAAGGGGACGCTCATAGCATCCATCCATCCATCCATCCAGTGAGAAATAAAAATACAAATTTGCGTTTAATGAGAAAAACAGAGTTCGTTTTAGACAATACAATAGACAATCTCTCTATTATTGGGGTTATCTCAATTCGCGTTCTGAGTGGTTGTCGGTCCCCTTAATGTAAGCCGCGCGTTCGAAGAAAGAAAAGAAAAGAAAGTGTTCAAGATCATGACGCGCGCTGACGAACGGACGTAGCTTCTCGCCCCCTTGACAACCCCCCTCCCTCCCCCGGCTTAACTCTTTCAGCGCGCTTGGTGATGCACAAGGAGAGAGAAAGCGCGTTAAGCGTGCGGCAAGTCCCTGTAACTTCGCTCGTACTTGGCGGATTCTAAAGATTTCTTGCGGCAGTCGATTCGTCAGGCAATAAAACTCTTATTGAAGTCATTCGCTGATTAATTGGAAAAGTGTCACATGGTCTCTGCAAGATAACGACCACTTAACTGTCAGGGTTGTTCGCGAAAATTAATTGAAAGAGTCATTGAAAGAGCAGACGGCTTTATTGTGAGCAGCTTGGGTCGTTGCGGCACCCGACGGAGGTGATCCAAACGACGCACTGCGCCCTACGTGGCTTCTCAGATCCGCTTCGCCAGTGCGATGAAAGACATAATTAACCCGATGAATACACCAGAGAACACGGACACCGATGTGGAAGCGTCACTACCAGGCACCTATGTTAAGGATTAGGGTCGCCTCCTAATTTTAAGTGCGAAGCATTTCTTAGCGAACACAAGGCACTTTGAGCGTTTCTATCTATCTATCTATCTATCTATCTATCTATCTATCTATCTATCTATCTATCTATCTATCTATCTATCTATCTATCTATCTATCTATCTATCTATCTATCTATCTATCTATCTATCTATCTATCTATCTATCTATCTATCTATCTATCTATCTATCTATCTATCTATCTATCTATCTATCTATCTATCTATCTATCTATCTATCTATCTATCTATCTAGCCGCCTACGTCTGGGTGCTCTCGTCATCGCCTCCTTAACTTGGCGCAAACCAAAATTGATATGTGATGGTAAGAGGGTTTGGTGAATATGACTCCCTGGTCATGACATGAATAACGTGAAAATCCTGTCGCGTACGTCATCTAACCCTTTCCTCCAGACACGCGTGGAACACACCCGTTAACCACGGGCCGCTGTGTACGGGTATGCGCCACAGGTGAATGACATTTTATATCTACCCAAGAACGGCGAGAAAAGACGTTGGTAATTTAAAGGCAATAGCGTTAAGAAAAACCGACATCGGCAGCGTTGACCCGACGAATGCAAAGAATATAAATTAGGATCCCAGCATAAATCGAACGCAAGCATTCTGCGTGACAGTCGGGCATTCTACCGCAGAGCCACGCCAGGTCTAGTAACGGCTTGTAAAAACACCGCATGTAGACGTAACGTCGGTGCAACGTCAACTGTGGTTGTGGTGCTGGCTCTCTAATTTTATAGCAAAGCCATAAACACTACGTAAGTACTGCTACGATACAAGCGTCATGTCAGGTTAACGTCTGTGGTTCCAGTGTTGGCTCCGCATTTATAGCAGTCTAATAAATATTACATTTATATTCCTATCATTCAGCAAGCTATATTCAAGCGTTGCTCGACCCAGGAGGAATACGCTAACAAAACCTACGTATGATATTCACATGATTGCTCCATAAAGTGCACTTAGTTTCGATAATACTGACGTATGTACTCTCAACGTGAGTGCTGACGTTACGTCACACCATAAATTACCCTTTAAACACCAGTGTTGTCGACGTACCTGGTAAGCCCCCGATTTGCACAGAGCTACTACGTTTACAAAAAGATGTCGATCCACCTCGTAACGCTTGGCTAAAAGCCAAAAAATGCAGCATAGAACTACTCGCTGAATGCTTCGCACGAAACCGATTACCACAATGCGTGGGATCTGCCGATTTTTTTATCGCTTTTCATTTCTCGAGCCATTTTTTTTTTCAGGTATCCGTAGAAACACTTTTTAATGAGTAATAAAATCTACCTTTTTGTGCCAAACGTTAGCCGGCTCGGTTAGCGAGAACTTTCGAACTCACCGAACACAAGATTTAGGTTTTATTGTTATCCTAACAACTAAGTAAAAACGGGCCGCCGTCGACATGAACTGGCGTCAGCGACTCCTTTATTTTTTTTTATTCGCATTAAAAATATCTCTAATTTAGTCCCGGAACTCAAGAACTCGGCGCAGCAGCCCCGATGTTTCGCACTAAAGTGATCGCGAGAGCACCGGCAAGTTTTCCAGTTTCTTATTCCAGTGCCGGAAGAAGATTATTCTGCAAAACCCAATTATTCTTTTACAAAAGCTAGCACGACAAAACATCAGAAGATTACAAGGACTGTCTTCTTTCCTCTGTTGGAGTGCTTTCGCTGGTTTTCAGTGAGCTTTGGAGCTTTGTGGACACGTGTGCTCGATTTTTTTCATCATGACCGGATTTCTCTGGCTTAGACTGGTACACGCGTTATCGTTCGGTAGAGGCCGCATCCGAGTGTATCGAGACCTGGAGTATTTTATTGCAATAACAATTATGTGGACACTCTCGGCGGATCTTGTCGCCATAGCCCTCACCATCATGTTCTTTATATGTGTAGGTGTATATGTTCAGTGTATGTGTATTGTATGTATGTAAAACCTTCAAAGAAAAACAGTCCCGAAGAAAATTTTTCCGAAGCACGCGACCGCTGAATTGAGCCAGCGACCCTTCACTCTGTAGCGCGACGCGTTTGAGCCCACGGCCAGAAGCGCATACGTCCTCCAATATCCATACGGCGAACTGTTTATGGATATTATTTACCGTTGGCGGTGCAGGTATCTCTGCACTCTAAGCAAAAAATTCCAGTCAGTTCTCCGCCGTGGAAACCTTCGGACAGCGAAGCTCTCGCCCTTTCGTCAGGCATTAGATGTTGCGTTTACGATTCGGCAAAGTTTTCACTAAGGACTTCTTTGTTGTTTCTTTGTTCTTCAGGTTGACCCATGTGGATCCCGCGCGACGATATGCTTATTCACAGCTGCGCTTAAACGCTACGGTAGCATTCCAGTGCGGCCGTGGCCCTTCCACCCGCCCACTCACCAAAAACGCGTATTACTATCACGGCTGCACTGGAACGCAAGCAGCGTTGCAAGCGCTGCTGTGCATGACATGCACGGCCACGCTGGTAGCGTTCTACCAAGCCACAACTCTCATAATACCGTGTGCGAGAGCAGACGATGTAGCAAAGCGTGCGCCACACCCATTGAGTAAGATATACTGGCGCGCCGACTCCTCTCCGGTTGACCCACTTTCCGCAAACGCCATTCGTTATCCTCCTGTCACTCCCTCCCTCCATCTGAGCGCGCGTACAATACCGTCGTACCCTCTAGGCGAGCCTCCCTCTCGCCACTCTCGCTGAGGCGAAGCCCTTTCCCCATTTCCGCCGAGCCTCACTCTCGTCTCTCAGGCCACGTGACCTGCCTGACGCCTACTACTGCTGCTACTACTACTATACTACTACTACTACTACCACTAATACTACTACTACTACTACTACTGGTTTGGAAGTTGGAAGTTAGCGCTCGTCTTCGTGTACTTTTTGTCTTTGTCCTGATTTCGCGCTATAACAATTGTCATGACCTACCAACTAGCCCAAGCCGCCACCCTCCTAAGCCGCAGTATAGCCTGCTTAGTTCACAACCTATTGTCTTCTACCATTCATATTGCTCCTAAAGCCGCCAACCTTACTTCGTATAACATTCTAATTTGTTACTATCGCATTCATTACTTCGCCCTTGCGGCGAAACTGTGACTTTTTAAATGTTTTACTGAGATTTCATGCACGACTCGAATACTTGAGTACACTCTGGAAATTATGCGAGCACCAGCGAAAACACTGAAATATACGATGTAGCAGGTGTAAAAGCTGACACGGTTAACCAAAGGT